>NW_026530736.1:0-20313 GCF_014839835.1 Dryobates pubescens
AAAGGATACATTCTGGGGTGAAAAATGCCATTTTGGGGCAAGAAATGATCATTTGGGGATTAAAATTGACATTTTGGGGGAGAAAGTGTGAAGTTGGGGGTAAAAAGTGCTAGTTTGGGGTAAAAAAGGGTAATTTGGGGGGTGAAAAGTGCCACTTTGGGGGGAAAAAAGGACATGTTGGGGCTGAAAGTATCATTTTGGGGGTGGAAAGTGCCATTTTGGAAGAGAAAAGGATCAGTTTGGGGATAAAATGTGCCATTTTGGGGAGAAAAAGGACATGTTGGGGGGTGAAATGTAAATTTTGGGGTGAAAAATGCCCTTTTGGGGCATCCTTTGGGGATGAAAGTTGCCACTTTGGGGGAGAAAGTGTAAAGTTGAGGGGTGAAAAGTGCCATCTGGGGGGATAAAAAGGACATGTTTGGGGTGAAAGTAGACATTTGGGGGTGAAAAGTGCCACTTTGGGGTAAAAAAGGATTATTTTGGGGCAAAAAGTAGCACTTCGAGGAGGAAAGTAGCACTTTGGGGGTGAAATGTCCCATTTAGGGGGTGAAAAGCACCATTTTTGGGGTGGAAAACTGCAACTTGAAGGTGGAAAAGGCTGATTTTGGGGAGGGAAAAGGAGAATTTGAGGACAGAACCTCATTCTGGGGATTGGAAGTGCCATTTGGGGGGATAAAAAGGACATTTTGGGGGTGAAAGGCATTTGGGGGTGGAAAGTGCCACTTTGGGACATAAAAAGAACATCTTGGGAGTGAAAGGATAAATTTGGGGGTAAAAAATGATCATTTTGGGATAAAAACTTGCTATTTTGGGGGAGAAAAGGATCATTTTGGGGGGTGAAAATTGCCTCTTTGGGGCATTAAAAGGACATTTTTGGGGTGAAAGTAGACATTTGGGGATGAAAAGTGTCATTTTGGGGCATAAAAAGGACATTTTGGGGGTGAAAGTATAAATCTGGGTCTGAAAAATGCCATTTTGGGGTAAAAAATGATCATTCTGGGATAAAACTTGCCACTTTGGGAGAGAAAAGGATCAATTTTGGGGGTGAAAAGTGCCTCTTTGGGGCATTAAAAGGACATTTTGGAGGTGAAAGTAGACATTTGGGGGTGGAAAGTGCCATTTTGGGGCATAAAAAGGACCTTTTGGGGGTGAAAAGTGCCATTTGGGGGAGAAAAGGACCACTTTGGGGTTAAAATGTCCCATTTAGGGGGTGAAAAGCACCATTTTTGGGGTGGAAAACTGCAACTTGAAGGTGGAAAAGGCTGATTTAGGGGAGGGAAAAGGAGAATTTGGGGACAGAACCTCATTCGGGGGGGGGGGGGAAGTGCCATTGGGGGGGATAAAAAGGACATTTTGGGGTGAAAGGCATTTGGGGGGATGAAAAGTGTAATTTGGGGCATTAAAAAGACATTTTGGAGGTGAAAGTAGACATTTGGGGGAGAAAAGGACCACTTTGGGGATGAAAAGCCCTATTTAGGGGGTGAAAAGCACCATTTTGGGGGTGGAAAACTGCAACTTGAAGGTGGAAAAGGCTGATTTAGGGGAGGGAAAAGGCCAAGTTGGGGACAGAACCTCATTCTGGGGGGGGGGAGGAGGAGAATCCTGGGGGTGAAAATGACCGTTCTGAGGGGGTGGGAAATGACCACTTGGGTTGTGCAAAGCCCTCTTCCCCGCGGTCAGAACCCTCCCTGGGGTCGCGGGGGGGGGGCAAGGCCTTGGGTGTGAGGGCAACCATTCCCTTGCGAGGAGGCGGCAGGCAGCCTGGGGGCCGTGCAGGCGAGGAGCCCAGGGCAGGTGTGAGGCTTCCCCCGCTGGGGCCCTTAGGACACGATGCTGCCCCTCCCCCGTCACCCACCTGCCCTGGGGGGAGGTCTCTCCTGTCAGCGCCGCACGCCGGGGGTGGGGATCAGGGTCCCCTCTCTCCCCCCGCCCCCCTCCCCCTCTCCTCACGGCGGCCGCACGGAGGGCGGGAAGGCGGAAAAAGGCGGGAAGCGCTCGCGCCGCCCGGCGCCTGCGCAGCGGCCTCTGCGCATGCGCAGACCCCCCCCCCACCCCCCCCCCCCGGGCCCGGCCCTCACAGCTCTGTGGCGGCCGCCGAGGCGGCCCCGGGGCGCGCCCCAGGCTCTCCCTTCCCCCCCAGTCTGACCCTTTCTGGTTAACCCCCCCCCCCCAACCGGGTTAACCCCCCCCCCGGGTTAACCCCCCCCGGGCTAACCGACCCCGCCAGCGCCGGCCTGGCCTCGTCGAGTTGGGCCTCAGCTCCCGCAGGGTGAGTGAAGGAATGGGGCAGAGGAAGGGACGGAAAGGCCTCGGGGGGGAGGG
This sequence comes from Dryobates pubescens, assembly GCF_014839835.1. Taxonomy (NCBI): domain Eukaryota; kingdom Metazoa; phylum Chordata; class Aves; order Piciformes; family Picidae; genus Dryobates; species Dryobates pubescens. The sequence goes on from NW_026530736.1 coordinate 2,323, forward strand.
GAGCGGTGGGTGGGCAAGAAGAGACCCCCGCAAGGGCCCCTCCCAGGGGCTCCCAGTCTATGCCAGTGTCTCCTGGTGCCCCCCGGGAATGCCTCTGATGGCCTTTAAGCGTCCCCAGTGCCTCCCTCAGTGCCTCTCCCGGTGTCCCCCAGGGCCTCCCTCAGGGCCTCTCAGTGTCCCCCAGGGCCTAACAGCCTCTCCCCAGTGCCTCCCTCAGTGTCCCTCAGTGTCCCCCAGGGCCTCTCAGGGCCTCCCAGCCTCTCCCCAGTGCCTCCCTCAGTGTCCCTCAGTGTCCCCCAGTGTCCCCCAGGGCCTCTCAGGGCCTCTCAGCCTCTCCCCAGTGCCTGCCTCAGTGTCCCTCAGTGTCCCCCAGAGCCTCCCAGCCTCTCCCCAGTGCCTCCCAATGCTTCCCAGCCTCTCCCCAGTGCCTCCCAGTCACTCCCAGTGTGCTTTTAAGGGTCCCCCAGTACCTCCCAATGCTTCCCAGCCTCTCCCCAGTGCCTCCCAGTCACTCCCAGTGTGCTTTTAAGGGTCCCCCAGTGCCTCCCAGTCACTCCCAGTGTGCTTTTAAGGGTCCCCCAGTGTCTCCCAATGCTTCCCAGCCTCTCCCCAGTGCCTCCCAATGCTTCCCAGCCTCTCCCCAGTGCCTCCCAGTCACTCCCAGTGTGCTTTTAAGGGTCCCCCAGTGCCTCCCAATGCTTCCCAGCCTCTCCCTGGTGTCCCCTAGTGCTCCCCAACTTGTGCCTCCTCCTCCTCCCCCCCTCCCCACTGGCTCAGAGCTCTCTCTGTGTAATTCCTTTAATTACTCATAACTGAGAATCATGATTGAAGCACTTGTGGGGAGGGACACAACAGGTCTTTGGGGAGGGGGGGGGGCAGGCTGGGGACCCCCCACCCCAAGTCTGGGGCAGGAGGGGATAGGGGGCTGTCCCCCTCCCTGTCCCAGAGCCCCCATGGGGACACCCCGGGGTGCCTATAGGGACACCCTATAGACCCCCATAGGGCTGTGGGGCTGCCCAACAGGGGCATGAAGCCATTCTACAGCCCACACAGGGCCACCCTATAGCCCCCATAGGACCATGAGGACACCCCACAGCCCCACAGGACCACCCTATAGCCCCCACAGGGCCATGAGGACACCCCACAGCCCCACAGGGCCATCCTATAGCCCCCACAGGGCCACCCTATAGCTCCCACAGGGCCATAAGGACACCCTACAGCCCCTCTAGCACTATCCTATAGGCCCCATAGGGCCATAAGGACACCCCACAGGGCCATGAGGACACCTCACAGCCCCTCCAGGGCTGTCCTATAGCCCCCTCCAGAGCCACAAGGCAGCCCACAGCCCCTCTAGGGCTGCCCTAGAGGCCCCATAGGGTCATAAGGACACCCTACAGCCCCTCTAGGGCTGCCCTAGAGGCCCCATAGGGCCATAAAGACACCCTACAGCCCCTCTAGGGCTGCCCTATAGGCCCCACAGGGCCATAAGGACACCCCACAGCCCCCATAGAACTGCCCTATAGCCCTCATAGGGCCGTGAGGCAGCCCCCCAGCCCCCCTAGGGCTCAGGCACTGAGGACAAGCCTCTTGTACCACTTGTTCATCTGCTCGAGGAAGATGAAGGTGAGCACGGTGTGGGGGCCCAGCCTGGCATAGTAGGGGGTGAAGCCCTTCCAGAGGCTGAAGAAGCCTTCATATCTCACCACCTTCACCAGCACATCCTGGGGGGGGACACAGGGGGTCAGGGAGGACCCCAAAACCGGGGGGGGGATGACACCCCAAAAGGAAGAGAAGGCCTCCCAGAATGGGAGAGGAGCACTCAGATAGGAGAGCCCCTCCCCCAGCCTGGAATGAACACCCCCCCCCCTAAGATGGAAAGAACCCCCCCAAATGACCCCCAAAGGAGGAATGAACCCCCCCAAGATGGAAGGAACCCCCCCAAATGACCCCCACAACAGGAATGAACCCCCCCAAGATGGAAGGAACCCCCCCAAATGACCCCCACAACAGGAATGAACCCCCCCAAGATGGAAAGAACCCCCCCAAATGACCCCCAAAGGAGGAATGAATCCCCCCCCCAGAAGGCACTGATCACCCCCCAGTGGAAGTAACCCCCCTAAATGACCCCAAACATCCCCAAAACTGGAGGAACCTCCCCCCAGAATGGAAGCAACCCCCCCCAAGATGGCACTGACCCCCCCCCAACATGGAGGGAGCCCCCCCCCAAAGATGGAAGAAAGCCCCCTCCCCTCCCCCCAATGGCAGGAACCTCCCCAAAAATGACAGGACCCCCCCTCAAATGGCACAAACACCCCCAAAAAGGGAGAAGCCCCCCCACAAATGGTGTAAACCCCCAAAACAGAGGGGATCCCCCCCACAACCCCCCCCCTCCCCCCCAGCCCCCTCCCCCTGCCCCCCTCACCAGCCCATTGCGGTACTCAGGCTTCCCATCGATGGTCCTCATGTTCTGGATCCTATTTGAGGGGTGGGGGAGGGATGGATTCCAAGTGAGGTTTTTGGGGTGCCCCCCCCCACTCCAGAGGAGTGCAGCCGAGGGGGTGGGGGCCGTGTGTCCCCCCCCTCCCCCCCGAGGGCAGCCTTGAGCCCATCACCCACCGGGTCTTCACGATGTCGACGGGCATGGAGGCAGCCGTGGTGACCAAGCCGCTGATCATGCTGGCACAGAAGTGGCACAGGATGTCATCCCTGAAATAGCCTGGGGGGGAGGGAGCCCCAACAGTCAACCACTGGGGGGGGGGGGGGGGGGCAGAACTGGGGGAGGGGCACAAGGTTTGAGAGGGGGACCCCCTCAGCCCCCCCACTCAGCCTCACCGGAGTCGAGCAGGAACTGCTTGGACTGGGAGTAGGAGGCCAGCTGGGCAGCGTTGACCACCACGGCCCTGGCCATGGTGGGGATGCAGCCCTGGGCAGGGGGCAGAAAGGGAGCAGGGGGTGTTCAGGGGGACCCCCCCTGCACCCCCAACCTCCCCTGTCCCATTCCCCCCCCCAATACCTGCCCTGGCCCCCCCCCATATCCCCCTGGCCCCCCCTCCCCTTGAGTGGATGGGGACCCCCAACTCACCCTCATCGTGGTGGGGATGCAGCCCTGGGTGGGGGGGGGCTGTAGGGTAAAAGAGGGATTTGGGGGACCCCCCACCCCCCTCAATCCCCTCTGCACCCCCAAACCTCCCCTGCATCTCCAAACCCACCCTGGACCCCCTCCCTTGGGCGTGTGAGGACACCCCCCCCCCAGCCCAGTCCACCCTCATGATGGGGATGCAGCCTTGGGGGGGCTATAGGGTACAGGGGGGATCTATAGGGGGGGTCCTAGGTTATAGGCAGTGCCTTTAGGGCTGTCCCCAGGCTGTGGGGGGGTCCCCGGGGCTGTCCCCATGCCGGGGGGGGGGTCCCCGTGCCCCCTCCTCACCCTCCAGAGGGTCCCCACGCCCTCCTCCCTGGCCATCCTCAGCAGCGCATCGAAGACGTTCCGGTAGCCGCGGCGCTCGCTCGGGGGCAACCTGCGACCCCCCCAACCCCCCCAGCCACGCTTTGGGGTGAAAAAAGCCCTTTGGGGGAGGGGGGCAGCCCTGCCCCTTCCCCCCCCCCCCAGGCAGGCAGGGTTCGGGGCAGGGCAGGGGGGCGGGGGGCTCACCGGCCGTCGGCTGTCATGCGGATCAGAGCCACCTCGGCAGGGGTCCCCACGAAGGCGCCGGCGGCGCCCGCGGTCATGCCGATGGCAGCCTTGGCCAGGAACGGGGGAGGGGTCCCGTCGGGCGCCCCCAGCCGCTCCAGCAGCACGCTGTAGATGCCCAGCCGGGTGGTCGTGTAGGTGGCCTGGCGCAGCAGCCCCGCCGACAGCCTGCGGGGGGAGGGGGCTCAGCAGCGCGGGGAGAGGCAGAGAGCAGCCCCCTCCCCCCGCCGGGGACCACAAACTGCCCCGGGAGCTCCCCCCCCCCCCCCCCCAGATAGCAGGACCAGCCCCATAAGCCCCCCCTCCAGGCATCAGAACCAGCCCCAGGACCCCCCAAACCAAACTCAGGGCCCTCCCCCAAACCAGCCCCAGGAGCCCCCCCAAAACCTGACCCCCAAATCTCCACCCAGCCAGGCCTGGGGGGGTTGGTTTGAGGGGGGCCTGGGGCTGGTTTGGGGGTTCTGGGGGCTGGGTTTGTTTGGCAGTTTGGTTGTTTTGAGGTCTTCCTGGGTAGGTCTTGGGGGGGGTTCTGGGGGTCCCCAGCCCATTTTAGGGGTGTTTTTGGGGGTCCATGCCCAATGTAGAGCCCTTGCACCCCCTCTGCCTGCAGGCTGGAGCCCAGGGGGAGGCTCTTTGAGCACTGTGGGTTGGTTTCTGGCAGCGTTTGGTTGTTTGGGGGGCTCCTGGCTCCATTTCTGGGGGGGCCCCCAGCCCATTTCTGGGGTGCTCTGGGGTGGCTTTGGGGTCCATACCCAGCGTGGAGCCCTTGCACCCCCTCTGCCTGCAGGCTGGAGCCCAGGGGGAGGCTCTTTGAGCATCGTGGGTTGGTTTCTGGCAGCATTGGTTGCTTGGGGGGCTCCCGGCTCAGTTTCTAGGGGGTGCTGGGGGGTCCCCAGCCCATTTTTGGGGTGCTCTGGGATGTTTTTGGGGTGCACCCCCAGCACAGAGCCCTTGCACCTCCTCTCCCTGCAGGCTGGAGCCCAGGGGGAGGCTCTTGGAGCACCGTGGGTTGGTTTCTGGCAGCTTTGGGCATTCTTGGGTCAATTTCGGGGGTGGGGTATTAGCATTTGGGGGTCCCCATCCCATTTCTGGGGTGCTTTGGGGTGGTTTTGGGGTGCACACCCAGCACAGGGCCCACCCCAGCCCCTCCAAGCAGGCTGGAGCCCAGGGGGAGGCTCTTTGAGCATCGTGGGCTGGTTTCTGGCAGCGTTTGGCTGCCTGGGGGGCTCCCGGCTCCGTTTCGGGGGGGGAGTTTGGGGGGGGGGGTTTCCATCCCATTTTTGGGGGGTCCATACCCAGTGTAGAGCCCCCGCAGCCCCTCCCCCCGCAGGATGGCCCCCAGGGCGTGCAGGCTGGTCGGGTACTCCTTGCCCTTGGCCCCGGCCCCGCTCAGCTGCATTCGGTTCTTCACCAGGTCCAGCGGCTGCACGAACACCGTGGCCCCCATCCTGCCGAGACACGGGGGGCGGGGGGCACCCCACAATGCACCCGGCACCCGCGGGGGGCGGGGGGCACCCCACAATGCACCCGGCACCCGCGGGGGGGGGGGGGGGGCAGTGGGACATCTGGGGGAGCTGAAGGAGGTCTGAAGGGGCTTGAGAGGCACTGGGGAGGGTACAGGGGGGAGCTGAGGGGTGATTGGGGGGCTCTGAAGGGGATTTGGGGGAACTGAAGGGATTTGAGGGGGCTCTGAAGGGGTTTTGGGGGGCTCTAAAGGTGTTTAAGGGGCTCTGAAGGACCCTAGGGGGGATTTTGGGGGGTCCTGGAGGGGCTGTGGGGGTCACAGGTAGGGGATTTGCAGTAACTAAAGGGTAATTGGGGGGCTGTGAAGGGGTTTGAGGGGCTTTGGGGGACCCTAGGGGAGGTTTGGGGGGGTCCTGGAGGGGCTGTGGGGGTCACAGGTGGGGGATTTGCAGTAACTGAAGGGTAATTGGGCTGTGAAGGGGTTTGAGGGGCTTTGGGGGACCCTAGGGGAGGTTTGGGGGGGGGTCCTGGAGGGGCTGTGGGGGTCACAGGTGGGGGATTTGCAGTGGCTGGAGGCGGCTTGGGGGGCTCCCAGGAGGGACTGCTGTGTCTGGGGGGCAATTCAGGGGGGGTCTGGAGGGGTTTTGGGGGGACACTAAGGGAGGTTTGGGGGGGCTGAAAGGCATTTGGGGGGGTCTGGGAGAAATCATGGGGGGCTGAGGGGGTTCTGAAGAGGTTTTGGGGGGCCCTGGGGGGGGATTTGGGGGACCGGAAGGGATCGGGGAGGGGTTGTGCTGAAGGACTTAGGGGTCACCCCCTGGGGGGTGTGAAAGGGGTTGGGGGGGGTGGCTGATAGCATTTGGGGGGGGGTCTGAAGGGGCTTTGGGGGGCACTGGGGGGGCACTGGAAGGCGTTTGGGGGCGACCTGAAGAGGTCAGAGGGAGCCAAAAGGGTCTGGGGGGGTCCAGAGGGGTTTGGGGGTGCGGGGGGGGGTGGTGTCCCGGTTCCCGGTGTCGGGGGGGGTCCCGGCTCAGGGGGTTCCCACCCGCGGGGGGGTCTGCGTCCGGGGGGGGGGAGAGGGTCCCGCTTTTGGGGGTGTCTCACCCGGCCAGGCCGCCGAAGAGGAACTTGACCGCCTTGGGGGAGCTCTTGGGCCGCTCGGCCGCCGGTGCCGCCGCCATCGCGGCCGGGGCGCCGCTCCCGGGGCTGTGGCGGGGGGGGACACGGAGCGGGGGCGGGAGGGGGGCACCCACAGAGACACGCAGGGCAGCGCGCGGCCGGCACAGGGGGGCGCAGGGACCCGGGGGGGGTCCTCAGCCCGCGGCGCCCCAAGGTGACTCGGGGAGGGGGGGGGCGGAGGGGGGGGGGACGTGGGCAGTGCGCAGGCGCGGGAGGCTGCGCGGTGCGGGCGGGGCGGGTGCGGCGCGCGAGGGGGCGTGCCTCGCCGGGGGGGGCGGAGCGGCGGCCGCCGGGAAGGTCGCGTTGGGTGTTTGGGGGCGCGGTTTAGCCGAGGGGGCGTGGTCGCGCCCGGAGGCGTCGTCCCGCGTGGGGGCTGCGATTGGTGGGGAACGGTCAAGGCGGGAAGCGCTCTGAGCGGGGATTGGCGGATAGGGCTGGGCGGGCCTCGCCGGGGCGCCGCCTCCCGCCGCGACTGTGTGCCGGGTGCCGCCATCTTGGGCCGGAGGAGGAGGCGGTGAGCGAGGGGAGGGACTGAGGTGAACTGGGAGGCACTGGGGGCCGCCGGGAGGCACTGGGAGTGAACTGGGAGGCAGCGGGGGGGCGCAGGGGGGCGCTGAGGGGATACTGGGGGGAGCTGGGAGGTACTGGGAAGCGTTCTGGGGATGCTGGAGGACACTGGGAGGTGCAGAGGGTGCTGAGAGGCGCTGTGGACACTGGGGGGCGCTGGGAGTGTGCTGGGAGGCGTGCTGGGGGGTGCTGGGGGGCACTCTGGAGGGGTACTGGGAGACACTGCAGAACATGCTCAGGTAGTCATGGGCGATGTGGGGCAGGCTGTGGATGGAGTCTGCCTGGACTCCAGCAAGGCCTTTGCCACCATCCCCCACAGCCAACCCCAGGCCAAGCTGGCAGCCCCTGGCTGGGCCAGCAGCTCTCTGAGCTGGGTGAGGAGCTGGCTGGAGGCTGAGCCCAGAGGGTGGTGGTGAATGGTGCCACAGCCAGCTGGCAGCCAGGCACCGGTGCTGTGCCCCAGGGAGCAGTGCTGGGCCCCAGCCTGATCAATATCCTCATTGATGAGCTGGAGGAGGACATTGAGGCCATCTGCAGTGAGTGTGCAGCTGACAGCAAGCTGGGGGCAGGAATTGAGCTGGTAGAGGGCAGCAGGGCTCTGCAGAGGGACCTTGGCAGGCTGGACAGAGGGGCAGAGTCCAACAGGATGGCATTGAACAAGTCCAAGTGCCAGGGGCTGCACTTTGGCCACAGCAACCCCAGGCAGAGCTACAGGCTGGGGTCAGAGTGGCTGAGAGCAGCCAGGCAGAGAGGGACCTGGGGGGAGTGGTGGAGAGCAGCTGAACAGGAGCCAGCAGTGTGCCCAGGTGGCCAAGGGCATCCTGGCCTGCAGCAGGAGCAGTGTGGCCAGCAGGGGCAGGGAGCTCATCCTGCCCTGTGCTCAGCGCTGTCCAGGCCACACCTTGAGTCCTGTGCCCAGCTCTGGGCTCCTCAGTTCAAGAAGGACATTGAGAGACTTGAAGGTGTCCAGAGAAGGGCAACAAAGCTGGGGAGGGGTCTGGGGCACAGCCCTGGGAGGAGAGGCTGAGGGAGCTGGGTTTGCTTAGCCTGCAGAAGAAGAGGCTCAGGGGAGACCTTCTTGCTCTCTCCAACTTCCTGCAGGGAGGCTGCAGCCAGCTGGGGGTTGGTCTCTTCTCCCAGGCCCCCAGCACCAGAACAAGAGGACACAGTCTCAAGCTGTGCCAGGGGAGGTTCAGGCTGGAGGGGAGGAGAAAGTTCCTCCCAGAGAGAGTTGTTGGCCCTGGGGCTGTGCTGCCCAGGGGGGTGGTGGAGTCCCCAGCCCTGGGGGGGGTCAGGGGGGGCTTGGCTGTGGCCCTTGGAGCCATGGCTTAGTTGTCAGGAGGGGTTGGGTGCCAGCTTGGACCTGGTGATGGTTGAGGTCTCTTCCACCCTTACTGGTTCTGTGTTTCCATGAACACTGGGAGGTGCAGAGAGGCTCTGACCACGGGGGGGCGCTGTGAGGGGCACTGGGAAGCAGTCTGTGCTGGGGGACACTGTGTCGGTACTGGGAGGCACTCAGCGGGGTACTGGGTGATACTGGGGGACACTGGGAGGTGCAGAGGCTGCTGAGAGGCTCTGTGGCCACTGGGGGGCGCTGGGAATGTACTGGGGGGCACTGGGAGGTACAGAGAGGCTCTGTGACCACTGGGGGGCGCTGTGGCCACTGGGGGGCGCTGGGAGGGGCACTGAGAAGCAGTCTGTGCTAGGGGGGCACTGTCGGTACTGGGAGGCACTCGGGGTACTGGGAGAGACTGGAAGACACTGGGAGGTGCAGAGGGTGCTGTGGCCTCTGGGGGGCGCTGGGAGTGTACTGGGAGGCACTCTGAGGGGGACTGGGTGATACTGAGGGACACTGGGAGGTGCAGAGGGTGCTGAGGGTGCTGTGGCCACAGGGGGGCGCTGGGAGTGTACTGGGAGGCACTCTGAGGGGGACTGGGTGATACTGGGGGACACTGGGAGGTGCTGAGGGTGCTGAGGGTGCTGTGGCCACGGGGGCGCTGGGAAGTGCAGAGAGGCTCTGTGGCCACTGGGGGGCGCTGGGAACTACGTTAGAGCGGCAGAGAACAGAGATGAAGGTGACCCTGGGGGCTGTGCTGGGGGTGGCAGAGCTGGCAGCCCCCCACTGGGGACAAGGTGGCAGGGGCTGGACCCCCCGGGGTGGCACTGTGGGGAGGTGGCACCGGGACAGGGTCAGGAGCCCCGGGGGCGCCCCCATGGCACCAGGTGGCACCGGGACAGGGTCAGGAGCCCCGGGGGTGCCCCCATGGCACCGGGTGGCACCGGGACAGGGTCTGGAGCCCCGGGGGTGCCCCCATGGCACCGGGTGGCACCGGGACAGGGTCAGGAGCCCCGGGGGTGCCCCCATGGCACCGGGTGGCACCGGGACAGGGTCAGGAGCCCCGGGGGTGCCCCCATGGCACCGGGTGGCACTGGGACAGGGCCAGGAGCCCCGGGGGTGCCCCCATGGCACCGGGTGGCACCAGAGCAAGGTGCCACTGTGCCAGGGTGCCACGTGTGCCAGGGTGATTCAGAGCTGGCCCCAGGGGTGCCCCAGGGCTGTGGCACTGCCAGCACTGCCTGGCCCTGGCAGAGGCTGTGGGGAGCCAGAGGGCACAGGGCCAGTGCCCCCCAAAGTGCCCCATGGCCCTATAGCCAGCCATCGTGACCTCAGTGCCCCATGGCTGCCCCACAGTGCCCCATGAGCACCCCATAGTTACCCACAGTGCCCCAGGGGTGCCCTAAGGTGCCCCACAAATGTCCCACAGTGCCCCAGATGTGCTCCATAGTGACCCACGGCTGCCCCATAGGGACCCACAGTGCCCCAGAAGTGCCCCTGGGTACCCCACAGTGCCCCAGAAGTGCCCCATGGCTGCCCCATAGGGACCCACAGTGCCCCAGAAGTGCTCCTGGGTACCCCACAGTGCCCCAGAAGTGCCCCACGGCTGCCCCATAGGGACCCATAGTGCCCCAGAAGTGCCCCATGGCTGCCCCATAGGGACCCACAGTGCCCCAGAAGTGCCCCATGGCTGCCCCAGTGCCGCTCCCCTGCCCCACAACCGCCCCTGACCACCCCCCCCCCCACCGCCTAGCTGCACTTGGGGGGAGACACCAGGCAGGAACCGGGGGAGCTGCTCCTGCCCTCCAGCTCCTGCCCCATAGATTCCCATCCCCCCCCCGCCGCCTGGGACCCACGGCCGGGCCCCTCCCGCCGCGAAGGGATTCCGGGCTGGGGGGAGGGGCGGAAGCGCCGCAGCCTCTTCCAGGCCTTATAAGGGAAACGGCGGCGCCGGGAGCGCTTCCGCCCCACGGCTGCCCCACAGCCCTGCCCCCAGCCCTGCCCCCAGCCCCACAGCTTCCCCCCGGCTCCAGCAGCGTGCCAGCCCCACAGCTTCTCTGCCCAAGTGTCTCTTCTGCCCTCCCCCTCCCCCCAGGATCCTTCTGCTCCCCAAACTGAGCTCCCTCTGCCCCCCCCCCAGTCCCTTCCTGCCCCCCACACTGCTCCTAACCTCTTTCTCTGCCCCACAGCTGCAGCATGGACCCTGCCTGCCCCCCACCTGCTGCCTGCCCCCCAGCTGCTGGACCCCCTCGGGTGAGCCCCTACCCCCCAATAAAGTCCCTGCCCCCCAACTGCGGCTTCTGTGGGGCTGGAAGGAAGGGGGGGGGGGGGGAAGGCAGTGACGTGGCCTCATCCCTGCCCCATGGCGGACTCTGACCCCCGGGTGTGGCCACGACCCTTGGACCCGGCCCTGCCCCACCCCACGGCCCTGCCCCACGGATCTGACCTCTGCCCCACGGCTCTGAGAGCCCCATGGCTCTAAGCTCTACCCCACAGGCCTGCCCCATGGCTCTGAGCTCTGCCCCACAGCTCTGAGAGCCCCATGGCCCTGCCCCACAGCTCTGAGCTCTGCCCCACAGGCCTGAGCTCTGCCCCACCGCTCTGAGAGCCCAGTGGTCCTGCCCCACAGCCCTGCCCCACACGTTTCTGCCCCTCACCCCACACATCCGCCCTGTACCTCCCAGCCCCCCCTGCCCCACAGACTCCCGCAGCTCCCCACGAAGCCTCTTTTATTGCTGCCGGCAGCGGTGGGGGGTGGGGGCTGGGGGCTGTGTGTGGCGGCGGCGGGGAGGGGGGCGGGGCAGGGGGGTCCGGGGTGGTCCCTGCTGGAGGGGAGGGGGGGGCGTGGTCCCGGCTCGCTTCGAAAGAGAGAGGGGGCGGGGCTAAGAGTGAAGGGGCGTGTCCGGGGGGCGTGTCCGTGCGTGGCCCCGCCCTCAGTACTGCGAGCGCCGCAGGTGATTGGCCATCTCGTAGCACTTCTTGTTGACGCAGCCGCCGTGCACCCCCTCCTTGCCCATCACCAGCACGATGGCTGCGGGGGGAGGCGGCTCAGGGGGCGGCACCCCCACAGCTCCCCCCACAGCTCCCCCATTTCCCCCCTCCCCCCTTCCTCCCTCCATTTCCCCCTCTCCCCTCCCCCCCAATCTCTCCCTTCCTCCCCCATCTTCCTCTTCCTGTTTCTTTCCTTCCCTCTCCCCCCTCCCTCTCCCACCTTCCCCTCCATCTCCCTTTTTCTTCCCCCTCCCTCCCTCCCCTGGCCTCCCCATCTCCCCCTTCCTCCCCCTCCCATTTCCCCCCCTCCTTTCCCCTCATCTCCCTCCCATCTTCCCCTATCTCCCCCTTCCTCCCCCCTCCTCCCCTCTCTCCTTCCTCTTTCTCTCCCTCCCATCTCCCCTGCCCCCTCCCTTTCCCCCTTGGCCACCCCCAGAGCCCCAAGAGGGGAGAGGGAAAGCTGCAAGGGGAGCAGTGGGGTGGGAGGTGCCAGGGGGTGCTGGGAGGGCTGGCCCTGGGGTACAGGATGGGACCCCAGGGTGTGAGCAGCTGGGCCAGGGGCACCCAGGCTGCACAAGGCAGTGCTGGAGGCTAACAGCTGCCAGGGGGGGACCCCAGGGTGACAGGAGGGCATGGGGTGGGGTGAGGGGCAAGGTGGGTGCCAGGTGGTGGTGAGAGGGATGGGGAGCAAGCAGGGGCACTGAGGGGTGGCACTGGCTGCTAGGGAGTGACAGAGGGATGCCAGGGGGATGCCAGAGAGTCCCACTGGGGCCAGGGGTTGGCAGAGGGTCTCAGGGGGTCACACTGGGTGCCATGGGGTGAGAGAGGGATGCCAGGAGGTGACAGAGGGTGTCAGAGGGTCACACTGGGTGCCATGGGCTGGCAGAGGGATACCAGGTCACACTGGGTGCTGTGGGGTGACAGAAGGATGGCAGAGGGATGCCAGGGGTGCCCTAGGGTGTCAGAGGAAGGGCAGGGGCTGACAGGGGTGCTCAGGGTGGCAGAGGAAGGGCAGGGGGCTGGCAGAGGTGCCCTGGGGTGGCAGAGGAAGGGCAGGGGATGCCCTGGGGTGGCAGAGGAAGGCAGGGGGCTGGCAGGGGTGCCCTGGGGTGGCAGAGGAAGGGCAGGGGCCGGCAGGGGTCCTGCAGGGGCGCCCCGGGGCGGCAGGCCCGGCACTCACTCTTGTTGGTGATGGTGGCAGTGATGTTGAAGGTGGGCGCCCCGGCAGGGCTCTTGGTGCGCAGGTCCATGCTGTGCTCGCCCTCCACCAGCAGCGAGTCCCTGATCACCGAGCAGCGCAGCCCGCCCAGGGTCAGGCCGTTCACCAGCAGCGGCCCCCGCTCCGGGCCCACCAGCGCCGCCACCTCCGCCGCCTGCCGGCGACAGCGCGGCCTCAGCGCCGGCCCCCGGCCCCGCGACCCCCGGCCCCGCCGCCCCCGCCCGGCTCATCGACCCCCGGCCCCGCCGCCCCCGCCCGGCTCATCGACCCCCCGCCCCGCCGCCCCCGCCCGGCTCAGCGACCCCCGGCCCCGCCGCCCCCGCCCGGCTCAGCGACCCCCGGCCCCGGCCCCGCCGCCCCCGCCCGGCTCGGCGACCCCCGGCCCCCCCGGCCCCGCCCGGCTCAGCGACCCCCCGGCCCCGCCGCCCCCGCCCGGCTCGGCGACCCCCGGCGCCCACCCAACAACCCCCCAGCCCTGTGGGACCCGGCTGAGCGACCCCCGGCGCCCACCCAGCAGCCCCCCAGCACCACGGGACCCGGCTGAGCGACCCCTGGCCCCGTGGGACCCCGCTGAGGGACCCCCGGCGCCCACCCAGCAGCCCCCCGGGACCCGGCTGAGCGACCCCCGGCGCCCACCCAGCAGCCCCCACAGCAACACAGGAAGGAGAAAAGGGAACCCCCAACATCCACACAGCCCCCCCCCCCAGGCAACATGGGACTGAGGTGAGGGACCCCCAGCATCCACCCAGCCCCCCCCCAGGCAACATGGGACTGAGGTGAGGGACCCCCAGCATCCACCCAGCCCCCCCCCAGGCAACATGGGACTGAGGTGAGGGACCCCCAGCATCCAGCCTCCCCTCCCCCATGGATTCTAGAAGGTAGACAGAAACTGAGGACAGCCAGGACCCCCTCCCCCCACAAGGGACCCCACTTGGAGTCATGACCCCCACCCAGGGACCTCAGACTCTGGGGACACCTAGGACCCTCTCCCCACAGAGACCCCCAACAAGGGGCCCAGGAGTTTGGGGACTGCCCCCCCCATACAGGGAGCCAAGAGGCTGGGGGCCCCCAGACCCCCCTAAGAGACACAGGAATGTGGGGGGACAGCCCCCCAGTGGCCAAGGAGAGACCACCCCCATAAGGACCCCCACGGGAGACATCCCCCCCCTTTTGATCCCCAGGAGCCCCATGAGGACCCCTGGGACCACCCCCCCCCCAGGGACCCCTAATTTCACGACCACCCCCCCTCAAAAAGGACACAGAGGTCTGGGGACCCCTCCAGGGACCCCCAACTTGGGGACCCCCTCCCCCCCCCAACAAAACCCAGTAAGAGGACTCAAAACTTTGAGGGCCCCCCCCCAGTAATTCCCCTCCCTTTGACCCCCAAGGCCCCCCCCCCCCCCCCAAACGCCCCTCTCTGACACACACCCCACACACCCCCCCCCCATAACGGCCCTAAGCTTCCTGCAGCCCCCGGCCCCCATTTCCTGCCCCCCCCTTTCATTTCCGGGGGGGGGGGGGTGGGGGGGGGAGGGGTAATGGGGTTAAGGGGGGGGGGGGAATAGGGGGAGTGCACGCGCGCCGCCCCTCCCCCCCACAGGAAGGCCCTGCCTGCCCCTCCCCCACCGGGAAGTGGCCACATTCCGGAGATGTTTAATCGTTAGGATCCCCCCCCCCAAAAAGAAACCAAAAAGGGGGGGGGGGGGGGAGGGCGTGGGGAAGGGGCTACAAGGAGTTGGGGGTGCGGGGGGGTTGGGGGGGGTTAGAGGTAGGGGGAGGGAGAAGTTTGGGGGGGGGGGTCGCAGGAGTTTGGGAGGGGGCAGAGAGGTGCGGGTGGGTGGGGGGGGCTGCAAATGGGTCTGGGGGAGGGTGGGAATGGGTCCGGGGGGGTGGGCGAAAGGGTCCCGGGGAGGTTCAAATGGGTCGGGGGGGAGGCAGGAAGGCTCCGGGGGGGCCACACTCAAACAGGGAAGTGATGGGGGGGGGAGGGGGGGTTGTCGCGGAGCCACGTGGGGCAGAAAGATTGGGGCGCTGGGGAACCCCCCCCCGCATTCCTGGGTCTCTTATGGGGAGGGGTGGGTCTTGGGGGGGGGTGGGGTCACGGGGGGGACATTGAGGTCGGGTTTGGGGGAAGGGGGGGGAAGGGGGAGGAAGGGGGGGGGGAGGGGGGGAAGCGTCTGGGGTCACGCCCTGGGTGCCTGAGGCCCTTCTGGGGTCAGGGGCTGGCCGGGGGGGGGGGTCCTGCACTCCTGGGTGCTCCCCAGCCCCCCTCCCACACTGATGGGTGGGGGGGGTCCAGGAGTGCCCCCCTCCCCCCCACCCACCGCGCTTCCTGAACTGCTGAGACCCTTCCCCAGCCCCCGGCCCCATCTGACCCTCCCTGCTCTCCTGAGTCCCCCCACCCAGAGCATCCCCCCCCGCCCCCCCTTGAGCCCCCTAACATTTGGGGCGGTGGGGGGGATTTAGAGCTGCCCCCCGCCCCCCTCCTCAGCCCTTTGTGACGCCCCCCAACCCCTCTAGAGTCTTTGGGAGGGGTTTAGGGGTGTTTGCTTCCCCCCCCCCCAAATCCCGGGGGGGTGTTGGGGGGGCCCCTCCTCTAATTCCCTTTCCCCCCCCCGACCCCTTCCTTACGCCCCTAAGATCTTTGAGGGGGGGTCAAGGGTGTCCGCTCCCCCCTCCCCTCCAATCCATGGGGGGGTTTGGGGGGGTCCCTCCCGGGGGGGGTCCCTCCCCTTCCTTACCCCCCCCTAAGATCTTTGGGGGGGAGTTAAGGGCTGGGAGTTTGGGGGGGGGGGCAGGGATGTGTGACCCTCCCGCACCCCCGAAATTCCCTGAGGGGAGCCTGGGGGGGCTAGGGTCACCCTCCCCCACCCCCCCCTTTCCCCCCTCCCTCTCCCCCAGCCGGGGGGGGCGGGGGGGGGCCGGGCCACGCTGGCAGCTCCCTGGCGTTTTTCTCCCTTTTTTGTCCCTCGCCGGCGGCCGTCGCTGGGGCAGGGCCCGGGGGGGGGGGGGAGGAAGGGGGGGGGCTGAGCCCCGCCTCCCTCCGCTGCAAGGCGGGAAACCCCTCCCCCCCTTCCCCCCCCCCCAAATCCTTTTCCTTCTCTCTTACCTTCCCCCCTCCCGCCCCGTTCACTATCGCGATTGCTCACCGTGATGTTAGCGAAGGTCTTGCCGGGCGCGGCGGCCCAGACGGCGGGGGTATCGCGATAGCCCACGATAGCCGCATCCTGGCAGGTGCCGTCCGCCAGCAGCGTCTCCACGTACGGCGCCCACCCGCTCATGGCGCCGGCGGGAAAAGGAGAGAGAGGGAGAGAGAGAGGCGGGGAGGGGGTGCCGGGGGGGGGGGGAGAGAGGGGGGCGGAGCCCGAGCCGGCGGTGGGGAGGGAGGAAAGGGAGCGGGCGGGGCCGAAAGGGAAAAAGGCGGGAAAAGGGGGCGGAGCCTCAAGAGGGGCGGAGGGAAAGGCCGGAGCGGCGCCTGCGCAGTGCGGGAGGGGCGCCGCGCGGCTGGGAGCGGCGCGAGCGCGGCGCCGCCGCTTTCATAGGCGAGCGAGGGGGCGGGGCCGCGAGGGGGCGGGGGCTAGGGCGAGGGGGGCGGGGCTTGGGCGAGGGGGGCGGGGGTTAGGCGGCAGGCAGCGCCCGGCGGGAGCAGGAAGGGAGGGAAAGGGAGTGGGGAGGAGGCTGCCCGGGGACCCCCTCCGCCCCTCTCTCTTCCCCCCTGCTCCCCCCCCACCCACAGTGTTATCGCGATAGCTTCCTGGTGTCGTGAGCCCTCTGCGGCGCGGGGATGCCTCCAGCAGTGTTTCGGTACTCGCCGCGATGTCGCGACAGCCTCCGGGTGGGACCGAGCCCTCCTGCCCCTTTGGGTCCGCCTCTGGCCTTTCCATGCTTTCCCTCCCCGTGTTATCGCGATAGGTCCCATGTGTCGTGAGCCCTGCGCGGCGTCGGAATGCGTTCCGAGATGCCGTGATAGCCGCCGCGGCGTGGTGGTAGCCGTGGGGATGTCGTGACAGCTTCCTGTTGGTACGGAGCTCTCCTGCCGCTGTGGGTCGTCTCCCCCTTGCCCCTGTCGTTATCGCGACACTCCCTGGCTAACACAGACGCCCCTCGAAACACACCCTATCGTGACTGCTCTTCAGGGTATTGTGACCCCCCCTCGTCGCGATACTCCCTCGTTAGTGCAGCCCTTCCATGCCTCAGCCTTATGTTCACCTGAGACGTCCTCCGTATCGCGACACCAACCCCGATAGTGACTTCATGTCCTTTAAAACGACACCACCCTGTCTGGAGACGCCGCCCCCTTATTTATCGCGACCCGGGGTCGATCGCGACCACCTCCCATCCACACTCCCACGCCCCTCCCATCGCGACTCCTTGTCGTGATCCTTCCACATAGCTGTCGCGACGCTGCCCCCCCCCCAATTATCGCGACTCCCCCCCAGTTATCGCGACCTTGTCCCCCCCAAGTGGGGCAGGGAAGGACCTGGGGGGGGGGGGGAGGAGGTCCCAAGACCTGCAGAGCTTCCCCGGGGGGATGGAGGGAGGACCCCCCCCAAATCCGGGAGGCCAGGGGGGGAGGTCCCAGGGGGGAGGTCCCGGGGGGGAGGTCGCGGGGGGGGGAGGATCTCAAAGGCATGAGGAGCAGCGACCCCCCCCAAATGATCCCCCCCACTCAACGACCCCCCCCAATTCCTCCTGTGGCCCCCCCTAATCCCAGGCCCCCCCCCTTATCTATCCCCCCCCCAATTCCTCTCTCCCCCTCCTGCCAGTGCCCCCCCCCAATTCTCCCCCCTCCCCAATTCTTCTGCATGATCCCCCCCAAAATCTCTCTCCCAGCCCCCTCCCCAAATTCCCCTCCCCCCCTCCCGTCTCGCGCTCTCCCGCCACCGGCTTTGACTCAGCCCCGGGCGGGACTTTCCGGGGGGGGGGACAGCAGTTGGGGGGGGGGGGGGGGAGAGAGGTTGAATTGGGGGGGGGGGGAGGGGCAGCGGTTTCACTTCCTGCCCCCGGGGCGGGGGGGCGGAAAATGGGGGGAGGGGCCGCGCGGGGCCGGTTTGTTGTGGCGGGGGGCAAGCAGCAGCCGGGGAGGGGGGTGGGGGGCGCGGGGGGGGGTCAGAAGGGTCCTGGGGGGGGGGGACAGGGAGGTGTGCAGGGGGTGGGGGTCCAGGATTTGGGGTCCCGGCCCCTCCTCAGCCCTGCCCCCACCCCCCCCTCGGTGAGAACTTCCCCGGGAAGTGGTCAGAGGCTCTGCCCCCCCCCCCCCCCCCCAGCACTTATAAGGCTCTGACCCCCCCTCCCCCCCCCCACTTCAACCCCTACCGACCCCAGGGAAGCCACTCTGCTCCCCCCTCCCCCCCCAACAAAAAGGGGCTCGGGGTGACCCCCAAAGCCCCCCCCGGGGGTCGCAGGGGTAGGGGGAAGAGGTCACAGGGGGTCAAGGAGAGACTAAAAGCTCCCC
Source organism: Dryobates pubescens (assembly GCF_014839835.1). Taxonomy (NCBI): domain Eukaryota; kingdom Metazoa; phylum Chordata; class Aves; order Piciformes; family Picidae; genus Dryobates; species Dryobates pubescens. The sequence goes on from NW_026530736.1 coordinate 20,225, forward strand.
CCAAAAAAAGAGACCTCCCCCAGCCCAAAACGAGGACCCCCTCCCCAAAAATGAGACCTCCCCCAGCCCAAAACGAGGACCCCCCCCCA
>NW_026530737.1:0-19926 GCF_014839835.1 Dryobates pubescens
TCCCCTTTCTCCCCCCCCCCTCCATCCCCTCTCTCCCCCCACTCCATCCCCTCTCTCCCCCCCTCCATCCCCTCCTCCCCCCCTCCATCCCCTCTCTCCCCTCCATCCCCTCTCTCCCCTCCATCCCCTCTCTCCCCTCCATCCCCTCTCCCCCCCTCCATCCCCTCTCTCCCCCCCCTCCATCCCCTCTCTCCCCCCCTCCATCCCCTCTCCCCCCTCCATCCCTCTCTCCCCTCCATCCCCTCTCTCCCCCCTCCATCCCCTCTCCCCCCTCCATCCCCTCTCCCCCCTCCATCCCCTCTCTCCCCCCTCCATCCCCTCTCTCCCCCCCTCCATCCCCTCTCTCCCCCCCTCCATCCCCTCTCTCCCCCCTCCATCCCCTCTCCCCCCTCCATCCCCTCTCTCCCCTCCATCCCCTCTCTCCCTCAGCATCTTTGACGTCTCCCCCCCCCCAGTGCTGTCCTGTGGCCAGGGGGATCCCTGCCGGGGGGGATCTGGGGGGGGGGGGGGATGGAGGGGGTCTCATGGCAGGGATGGATGCTTAGCCTGGCAGCTTTTGGGGGGGTCCCCAAGACGTGGGGGGGGTGCTGGGAGGTGACCTTGGACGCAGGTGATTGAAACTCTTCCCCCACCCCCTCCCCCTCCCCCTCCTCTCGGTGCCCTGGGGAGGGCTGAAGGATAGAGAAGGTTGGGGGGGGGGAGGAATTGAGCTGGGGTTAGAGAAGCCCAAATCTGAAACCCCCTCAGGGTCTTGGGGGGGGGTGGGGGAGAGGTCTGCTGGGGGGAGGTCTTGGGGTGCTGCAGCAGTGCCTGGCTCTGGCTGGGAAGGTGACAGCAGGAGGGAGGTCAAGAAGCTTGGCCAGGGCTCGGTGTGGACAGCCAGGAGCCCCCAGCCCAGCTCCTGCCTCAGGTCACCCTGCTGGAGCCAGCTGGGGATGGACTTCCATGGTCCTGTGCTCCCCACAGCTCCCTCCCAGCCTCTCCCCCTCCAGGATTCCATGGTCCTGTGCTCCCCACAGCTCCCTCCCAGCATCTCCCCTCCATGATTCCATGGTCCTGTGCTCCCCACAGCTCCCTCCCAGCATCTCCCCTCCATGATTCCATGGTCCTGTGATCCCCACAGCTCCCTCCCAGCCTCTCCCCCTCCATGATTCCATGGTCCTGTGCTCCCCACAGCTCCCTCCCAGGCTCTCCCCCTCCATGATTCCATGGTCCTGTGCTCCCCACAGCTCCCTCCCAGGCTCTCCCCCTCCATGATTCCATGGTCCTGTGATCCCCACAGCTCCCTTCCAACCTCTCCCCCTCCAGGATTCCATGGTCCTGTGCTCCCCACAGCTCCCTCCCAGCCTCTCCCCTTCCATGATTCCATGATCCTGAGCTCCTGTGCTCCCCACAGCTCCCTCCCAGCCTCTCCCCTTCCATGATTCCATGATCCTGAGCTCCTATGATCTCCAGAGCTCCTTTCCAGCATCTCTCCTGCCATGATTCCAGGATCCTGAGCTCCCCACAGCTCCCTCCCAGCCTCTCCCCTCCATGATTCCATGGTCCTGTGCTCCCCACAGCTCCCTTCCAACCTCTCCCCTTCCATGATTCCATGATCCTGAGCTCCTGTGCTCCCCACAGCTCCCTCCCAGCCTCTCCCCTCCAGGATTCCATGATCCTGTGATCCCCACAGCTCCCTTCCATCATCCCCCCTCCATGATTCCAGGATCCTGTGCTCCTAAGATCATCAGAGCTCCCTTCCAGCCCCTACCATTCCATGATCCTATGATCTCCAGGGCTCCCTTCCAACCTCTCCCCTGCCAGGATCCCAGGATTCAATTCCATGCTCCTGTGATCTCCAGGGCTCCCTTCCAGCCCTCTCCCTTTCCAGGATTCCCTGCTCCTATGAGCTTCAGAGCTCCTTTCCATCCTCTCCCCTGCCAGGGTTGGTTCCAGGACCCTGTGCTCCTGTGACCCCCAGCCCCCCCTCCCAGCCTCTCCCCCTGCCAGGGTTGGTTCCCTGCTCCTGTGACCCCCAGCCCCCCCCTCCTGCCAGGGTTGATTCCCTGCTCCCATTCCCTGCTCCTGTGACCCCCAGCCCCCCCTCCCAGCCTCTCCCCCTGCCAGGGTTCATTCCCTGCTCCCATTCCCTGCTCCTGTGACCCCCAGCCCCCCCCCCCCCCCCCCTCCTGGCTCCTGGGCTCCCCTCCCCCCCACAGCTCCCTCCCAGCCTCCACCATTCCAGGATTCTGGCATTCCTTCCCTCCTAGCCCCCAGCCCCTTCTCTCCTCAGCCCTCTGACGCTGATTGCCTGCTCCAGGCTCCCCCTCCCCGCGGAGCAGCCTCTGTCTCCTCCATCCTGGGGGGGGGGGGACACACACACACCCCCCCCCCAAGCTGTGACCTTGCTCCCCCAGCCCATCTCATCCTCTTCCTCCTCAGCTGAGCTTCGGCCTCCCTCTGCTCCCCTCTTGCCGGTGTCCCTCCCCGCCCCCCTTCCCCCCTGCGTCACCGTCCCCTGGCTCGGCCGCATCGGAGGCTCCGCAGGGAGCTGCCGGAGCCGAATGACCTTGGCCAGGAGCTGCCTCCTGCCGGGGGGGGGCTCCGGGGCCGACTGCTTCCCCCCCCCCCGGACCACAGCTTGGGGTGGGGTGGGGGTGGGGGGGATGCAGAGGGGGGCTGGGGGTCGCTCCCCCGTCAGCCCGGGGGGGTGCTGAGGGCAGGCAGTGAGTCACCAGCTCAGCCTCAGTCACAGGCTGGGGAGGGGAGGGGAGGGGAGGGGAGGGGAGGGGGAGGGAAGGAGCAAGCCGTGCCGCAGCAGCGGCCCCACGGCCCTGCAGAGCCCGCGGCTGGGCTCCCGCTGCCCCCGGGGGGGATCCTATTGCCCCTGGGTGGGCTCCCGCTGCCCCCGGGGGGGATCCTATTGCCCCTGGGTGGGCTCCCACTGCCCCCCGGGGGGGATCCTATTGCCCCTGGGTGGGCTCCCGCTGCCCCCGGGGGGGATCCTATTGCCCCTGGGTGGGCTCCCGCTGCCCCCGGGGGGGATCCTATTGCCCCTGGGTGGGCTCCCGCTGCCCCCGGGGGGGGATCCTATTGCCCCTGGGTGGGCTCCCACTGCCCCCCGGGGGGGATCCTATTGCCCCTGGGTGGGCTCCCGCTGCCCCCGGGGGGGGATCCTATTGCCCCTGGGTGGGCTTCTACTACCTCCGGGGGGCTCCCACTGCCCCCAGGTGGCTCCCACAGCCCCCGGCTGGGCTCCCCCTGCCCCCGGAGGGCTTCCGCTGCCCCCCGGGTGGGCTTCTACTACCCCCGGGGGGCTCCCACAGCCCCCGGCTGGGCTCCCCCTGCCCCCGGGGGGCTCCCACAGCCCTTGGGGGGGGGGATCCCATTGCCCCCAGGTGGCTCTCACTGCCCCTGGCTGGGCTTCCACTACCCCCGGGGGGCTCCCACAGCCCCAGGCTGGGCTCCCCCCTGCCCCCGGGGGGCTCCCACAGCCCTTGAGGAGCTCCCATTGCCCCGGGCTGGGCTCTTGCTGCCCCCGCGGGGGCTTCCACTACCCTCGGCTGGGCTCCCAATGCCCCTGGGTGGGCTCCTGCTGCCCCCGGGGGGCTCCCACAGCCCTCGGGGGGGCTCCCACAGCCCCTGGGGGGGGCTAATGTTGACAAATCAGCTCTTCGGGAAGGGCTAATTTTAGCTTCTCCCTCCCCTTCCCCCTCCCCCCTCCTCCTCCTCCCATCCCCTGGCCACTCGCTCGGGGGAGGGGGGGACACAGGCTGCCGGCTGCGTCCCTGTCCCTCTCCCTGTCCCTGTCCCTGTCCCTGCGGCTCAGCTCCTGCTGCAGATATAAATAGCACAATTTGGGGAGGGGGAGGGGGGGAAGGGGAAGGGGGGGGCCAGGGTCAGCAAAAATAGAACTGAGGTGGGGCTGGGGTCAGCAGTGCCTGCTAGGGGGGGGGGGGGGCTGTGGATCCATGCCTGCCATGGGGGGGCACGATGAGACCACCCCCCCGAGCTGGGGGCTGCAGGGCTTTGGGTGGGGGCTGCCTGCCCTCGGGTATGGGGGGGGTGGGGGAGGGGGGGGGAGGGAGAGACCACCTGAGGGCTGGGTCTGGGGGGGTCCCCTCTGCTCCCCAGAGGCCAGCCCGAGTGGTGCTCAGGCTGCTCCCCAGCACCATCTCCCCTTCCCCCCCCAGCTGCTGCTGGCACCAACACAAGCTGCAGCCAAAGCCCTCCGGGAAGGGGGCTCCGGACCCCTCCCCCCCCCCCCGGTGCCCTCCCACGGCTGCCTCAGAGCCAGGGATGTGGCCAGGCCCCCCCCCCCCCAGCCAGCCCAGGACCCCCCTCTGAGGAGCTCCCAGCCCAGCTTTGCCTCCTTGAGGCTCTTGACCTGGGGCAAGGACAACCCTGCAGGGCTCTGGGGACTGGCATGCCCTGGGGCTGGTCCCCTCCTGCCCCTTGGTGCTGGTCCCCTCCTGCCCCTTGGTGCTGGTCCCCTCCTGCCCCTTGGTGCTGGTCCCCTCCTGTCCCTTGGTGCTGGTCCCCTCCTGCCCCCCTGGTGCTGGTCCCCTCCTGCCCCTCTGGTTCTGGTCCCCTCCTGCCCCTCTGGTTCTGGTCCCCTCCTGTCCCTTGGTGCTGGTCCTCTCCTGCCCCTTGGTGCTGGTCCCCTCCTGTCCCCTGGCTCTGGTCCCCTCCTGCCCCCCTGGTGCTGGTCCCCTCCTGTCCCCTGGCTCTGGTCCCCTCCTGCCCCTCTGGGCTGATCCTTTCCTGTCCCTTGGTTCTGGTCCCCTCCTGCCCCTTGGTGCTGGTCCCCTCCTGTCCCTTGGTTCTGGTCCCCTCCTGCCCTCCTGGTTCTGGTCCCCTCCTGCCCCCCTGGCTCTGGTCCCCTCCTGCCCCCCTGGCTCTGGTCCCCTCCTGCCCCCCTGGGGCTGCTCCATCCGTGGTTCCCCAGGTCAAGAGGAGCCCTGGGGGGGATTTGCCATCCTGGAGGGATGGAGCTGGGGAGCAGCAATGTTCCCTGCCCCATCCCCAGCTCCCTGCTCCTGGTGGGAGCAGCCATGGAGAGGTTGGATCTGGGCCGTGTTGGATCCTGCTGCTGCTGGAACCCTTCCTGCCTCCTGGGAGCCATCTCTGGGCTCCTTGCTGGGGGTCTGGGCAGGGGAGGGGGCAGAGCTCTGGGCTCAGAGCCCCTCAGCCCCTTCCAGCTGGGCTTGGTGGCAGCAGCCTGAGTGGTGCTGGGCATGTGCCAGGATGGCACCAGGGAGGACCTGGGCAGGCTGGAGAGGTGGTGCCCAGGGGAAGCTCCTGAGGTCCAGCAGGAGCAGAGCCCTGCAGCTGGCCCAGAGCAGCCCTGAGGAGAAGGCCTTGGGGGGGCTGGGGGCAGAGGGAGAAGCAGCCCAGCAGCAGGCAGGGGGAGGCTGCAGCACAGGAGGCCAAGGGCAGCCTGGGCTGCATCCAAAGCAGTGTGGCCAGAGCTGGAGAGAGAGGATCTCTGCCCCTCTGCTCTGCCCTGCTCTGGGCAGACCTCAGCTGGAGCTCTGCAGCCAGCTCTGGAGCCCTCAGCACAGCAAGGACCTGGAGCTGCTGGGGAGGGACCAGGGGAGACCCCCAGGGTGCTCAGGGGCTTGGAGCAGCTCTGCTCTGGGCCAGGCTGAGGGAGCTGGGGGAGTTCAGCCTGCAGAGGAGAAGGCTCCAGGGAGAGCTCAGAGCAGCTCCCAGCAGCTGAAGGGCTCCAGGAAGGCTGCAGAGGGACTGCTGCCCAAGGCTGCAGGGCCAGCCCCAGGGGCAATGGCTTCAGCCTGGAGCAGAGCAGGTTGAGATTGGCTGTGAGGAGGAAGCTGTGCAGCAGGAGGCTGCTGCAGCACTGCAGCAGGTTGCCCAGGGAGCTGCCAGCTGAGTTCCCATCCCTGGGGCTGCTCCAGGGGAGGCTGGGACAGGGCTCTGGGCAAGCTGCTCTGGGGGAGGATGTCCCTGCTGGGGGCAGGGGGGCTTGGAGCTGGCTGAGCTCTGGAGCTCCCTCCCAGCCCGGACCCAACGGCCCAGGGCCTCCTGTGCCCCCCTGAGGAGGGCAGCTGGAGCCTGGAGGGGAGGAGGAAGAAGCTCTCTAGAGTGAGGCTGGGGAGAGCCTGCAGCAGGTTGCCCAGGGAGGGGCCCAAGGGCAGGCTGGGAGAGGCCTCTGCTGGGAGGGGTCCCATGGATGAGCTTTGAGACCCTTCCCACCCAACCCCTTCCAACCCAACCCCTTCCAACCCAACCCCTTCCAACCCAACCCTTCCAACCCAACCCCTTCCAACCCAACCCCTTCCAACCCAACCCTTCCAACCCAACCCCTTCCAACCCAACCCCTTCCAACCCAACCCCTTCCAACCCAACCCTTCCAACCCAACCCCTTCCAACCCAACCCCTTCCAACCCAACCCTTCCAACCCAACCCCTTCCAACCCAATCCCTTCCAACCCAATCAATCCCTTCCTGCCCAACTCCCTCCAACCCAACCCTTCCAACCCAACCCCTTCCAACCCAACCAATCCCTTCCTGCCCAATCCCTTCCAACCCAACCCCTTCCAACCCAACCCCTTCCAACCCAACCCCTTCCAACCCAACCCTCTCCAACCCAGTACCTTCCAACCCAACACCACCCAACCAATCCCTTCTAACCCAACCCTTCCAACCCAACCAATCCCTTCCTACCCAACCCTTCCAACCCAACCCCCTCCAACCCAACCCCTTCCTACCCACCCCCTCCAACCCACCCCTTCCAACCCATCCCCTTCCAACCCAACCCCACCCCACCCAACCCCTTCCAACCCAACCCCACCCCACCCAACCCCTTCCAACCCAACCCCTTCCAACCCAACCCTTCCAACCCAACCCCTTCCAACCCAACCCCTTCCAACCCAACCCCTTCCACCCAATCCCTTCCAACCCAACCCCCTCCAACTCAACCCCCTCTAACCCAACCCCTTCCAACCCTTTCCCTTCCAACCCAATCCCTTCCAACCCAACCTCTTCCCTGCTCCCATGAGGTGTGGAGCCAAAAGCACCCCAGGTGCTGGCTGGGGGGGGGGGGGAGGGGAGATTCGGGGTTGTGTCCCTCCCCCCCACTCCCCCTCACCCACCTCCTGCTTCTCTCTGGGTTCCCCAGGTCTGAGCTGATCCCCCAGGGCTGCTGCCAGGCGGATGGGTGGCACCAGCACCCATCTTGGAGGGGCCTCGGTGTGAGGGCAGAGCCGACCCAGAGACCACCGCCGCCACCACCCCCCTCCTCCTCCTCCTCCTCCTCCTCCTCCTCCTCCCTCCCTCCTTCCTTCCCTCCACCCTGAGGAGCTCTCCCCGGCAGCACCATGGACGAGAGCTTCCGGGACCGGACGGCTTTCATCCGGGGGGCCAAGGACATCGCCAAGGAGGTGAAGAAGCAGGCGGCCAAGAAGGTCGGCAGGGGCATGGACAGGGTGCAGGATGAGTACACCAAGCGCTCCTACAGCCGCTTCGAGGAGGAGGAGGACGACGAAGACTACGCCCCCCCGGACGGCTACTACCGGGGGGGGGGCTCGGAGGCGGGGGGCGAGGAGGAAGGAGCCTCCAGCGACGCCACCGAGGGCCACGACGAGGAGGACGAGATCTACGAGGGGGAGTACCAAGGCATCCCCCGGCAGGACTCCGCCAAGCCCGGGGACAGGCTCGGGGCGGAGCCCGCCAGGGGCGGCTTCGAGGACGGGGAGGGCCAGCGGAGGAAGGACAAGGAGGAGCTGGCGCAGCAGTACGAGCTGATCCTGCAGGAGTGCGGCCACGGCCGCTTCCAGTGGACTCTCTACTTCGTCCTGGGCCTGGCCCTCATGGCCGACGGGGTGGAGGTCTTCGTGGTGGGCTTCGTCCTGCCCAGCGCCGAGAAGGATATGTGCCTGTCCGACTCCAACAAGGGCATGCTGGGTGAGCAGGGCGCCGGGGGGAGCGGGGGGGAGGGGGGACACACCAGGGGCAAGAGGACAGTGGGACCCGGAGGGGTGCTGGGGGATGGGGAGAGATGGAAGGGAGAGGGAGGTGGAGAGGGATGGGAGGGGCAAGGAGACATTGGGTCCTGGGAGATGGGGAGAGATGGAAGGGAGAGGGAGGTGGAGAGGGATGGGAGGGAGAGGGAGGTGAAGGGGGACAGGAGGGGCAAGGAGACATTGGGACCTGGAGGGGTGCTGGGGGATGGGGAGAGATGGAAGGGAGAGGGAGGTGGAGAAGGACACGAGGGGCAAGAGGACCTTGGGACCTGGAGGGATGCTGGGGGATGGGGAGAGATGGAAGGGAGGTGGGGAGAGATGGAAGGGAGAGGGAGGTGGAGAGGGACATGAGGGGCAAGGAGACATTGGGACCTGGGAGATGGGGAGAGATGGAAGGGAGAAGGAGGTGGAGAGGGATGGGAGGGAGAGGGAGGTGAAGGGGGACAGGAGGGGCAAGGAGACATTGGGACCTGGAGGGGTGCTGGGAGATGGGGAGAGATGGAAGGGAGGTGGAGAGAGATGGAAGGGAGAGGGAGGTGGAGAGGGACATGAGGGGCAAGAGGACATTGGGACCTGGAGGGGTGCTGGGAGATGGGGAGAGATGGAAGGGAGAGGGAGGTGGAGTGGGACAAGGAGGCATTGGGACCTGGAGGGGTGCTGGGGGATGAGTGAGATGGAGAGAGATGGAAGGGAGAAGGAGGTGGAGAGGGATGGGAGGGAGAGGGAGGTGAGGGGGGACAGGGGGGGCAAGGAGACATTGGGACCTGGAGGGATGCTGGGGGATGAGAGAGATGGAAGGGAGAGGGAGGTGGAGAAGGACACGAGGGGCAAGAGGACCTTGGGACCTGGAGGGGTGCTGGGGGATGGGGAGAGATGGAAGGGAGAAGGAGGTGGAGAGGGATGGGAGGGAGAGGGAGGTGAGGGGGGACAGGAGGGGCAAGGAGACATTGGGACCTGGAGGGGTGCTGGGGGATGAGAGAGATGGAAGGGAGAAGGAGGTGGAAGGGGACACAAAGGACGAGGAGACATTAGGACCCAGAGGGGTGCTGGGGATGAGGGAGGTGGAGAGAGATGGAAGGGAGAGGGAGGTAGAGAGGGATCTGAGGGACAAGGAGACATTGGGACCTGGAGGGCTGCTGGGGGATGGGAGGGCTGGGGAGGGCTGGAGGCAGATGGGGACACAGGGGGGGCCATGCTTGGGGGGGTGACCTCACTGTCCCCAAGCCCTGCTGCCACCACACCTCCCCTCTGGCCCCTTGGGCTGCCAGCCCTGGGGTCCCCAAGCCCTGCTGCCACCTCTGCCTCCCCCTTGGACTCTTGGGGTGCAGGTCCCCAGTGTCCCCTCCTGCTGCCACCACTGCCTCCCCCTTGGACTCTTGGGGTGCAGGTCCCCAGTGTCCCCAAGCCCTTCTTCCACCTCTGCCTCCCCCCTGGCTCCTTGGGCTGCCTCTCCCCAGCCCCCCAAGCCCTTCTTCCACCTCTGCCTCCCCCTTGGCTCCGTGGGGTGCAGGTCCTCAGTGTCCCCAAGCCCTGCTGCCACCCTGTGTCCTCCTCTCCTCCTCCCTGACTTGGGGTGCAGGTCCCAGTGTCCCCAGGTCCTGCTGCCACCACACCTCCCCCTTGACTCCTTGGGGTGCCTCTCCCCAGCCCCCCCAAGCCCTGCTGCCACCCTGTGTGCTCCTCCTTGACTTGGGGTGCAGGTCCCCAGTGTCCCCAAGCCCTTCTTCTGCCTCTGCTTCCCCCCTGGCTCCTTGGGGTGCCTCTCCCCCGCCCCCCCAAGCCCTTCTTCCACCTCTGCCTCCCCCCTGGCTCCTTGAGCTGCCTCTCCCCAGCCCCCCCAAGCCCTCCTTCCACCTCTGCCTCCCCCCTGGCTCCTTGGGGTGCCTCTCCCCCGCCCCCCCAAGCCCTCCTTCCACCTCTGCCTCCCCCCTGGCTCCTTGGGGTGCCTCTCCCCAGCCCCCCCAAGCCCTCCTTCCGCCTCTGCCTCCCCCCTGGCTCCTTGGGCTGCCTCTCCCCAGCCCCCCCAAGCCCTTCTTCCACCTCTGCCTCCCCCCTGGCTTCTTGGGGTGCCTCTCCCCAGCCCCCCCAAGCCCTTCTTCCACCTCTGCCTCCCCCCTGGCTCCTTGGGCTGCCTCTCCCCAGCCCCCCCAAGCCCTTCTTCCACCTCTGCCTCCCCCCTGGCTCCTTGGGGTGCCTCTCCCCAGCCCCCCCAAGCCCTTCTTCCACCTCTGCCTCCCCCCTGGCTCCTTGGGCTGCCTCTCCCCAGCCCCCCCAAGCCCTGCTGCCTCCCCCCTGGCTCCTTGGGCTGCCTCTCCCCAGCCCCCCCAAGCTCTCCTTCCGCCTCTGCCTCCCCCCTGGCTCCTTGGGGTGCCTCTCCCCAGCCCCCCCAAGCCCTTCTTCCACCTCTGCCTCCCCCCTGGCTCCTTGGGCTGCCTCTCCCCAGCCCCCCCAAGCCCTGCTGCCTCCCCCCTGGTTCCTTGGGGTGCCTCTCCCCAGCCCCCCCAAGCCCTTCTTCTGCCTCTGCCTCCCCCCTGGCTCCTTGGGCTGCCTCTCCCCAGCCCCCCCAAGCCCTTCTTCCACCTCTGCCTCCCCCCTGGCTCCTTGGGGTGCCTCTCCCCAGCCCCCCCCAAGCCCTCCTTCCGCCTCTGCCTCCCCTCCTCTGCCCGCGGCGCTGCCCTGCCCGCTGCCCGGGGGGCTGACCGGGCGCTGTGCCCCCTCCCTGGCAGGGCTGATCGTGTACCTGGGCATGATGGTCGGAGCCTTCGTCTGGGGGGGGCTGGCAGACCGGCTGGGCCGCAGGCAGTGCCTCCTCATCTCCCTCTCGGTCAACAGCGTCTTCGCCTTCTTCTCCTCCTTCGTGCAGGGCTACGGCACCTTCCTCTTCTGCCGCCTGCTCTCGGGCGTGGGGTAAGGGGGGGACCCTCCCCGGCCCCCCCGGGGGTGCTTTGTCTTGGGGGGAGGTTGGGGTTGGGTGGTATCGAGGCATAGAATGGGCAGGGTGGGAAGGGACTCCCCCCCCCCCCCGGCAAGGCTCAGCCGGCTCCAAGCCCCCTGCCATGGGCAGGGACAGCTCAGCCCAGGGCAGGCTGCTCACAGCCAGCTCCAGCCTGGCCCTGAGCACCTCCAGGGGGGAGGAGGAGGCTTCCACCACCCCCCCCCCCCCCGGGCAGCCTGGGCCAGGCTCTCAGCACCCTCCTGGGCAACAGCTTCTTCCTAAGGTCCAATCTAAATCTGCCCTCCTCTAGCTTGGGTCCATTCCCCACCCCCTGGATCCATTCCCCCCCTTGGATCCATTCCCCCCCTTGAATCCATTCCCCCCCCTTAGACCCATTCCCCACCCCCTGGATCCATTCCCCCCCTGAATCCATTCCCCCCCCTTGGACCCATTCCCCACCCCCTGGATCCATTCCCTCCTTTGGATCCATTCCCCCCCTTGGATCCATTTCTCCCTTGGATCCATTCCTCCCTTGGATCCACTCCTCCCTTGGATCCATTCCTCCCTTGGATCCATTCCCCCTTGGATCCACTCCTCCCTTGGATCCACTCCTCCCTTGGATCCATTCTCCCTCCTTGGATCCCTCCCCAGCCCTCTCCCTCCCTGACCCCCTCCCAAGTCCCTCCCCAGCTCTCCTGCAGCCCCTGGGAGGCCACCAGAAGCTCTCCCTGGAGCCTTCTCCTCCCCAGCCTGCACAACCCCAACCCCCCCAGGCTGTGCTCCCAGCAGGGCAGCTCCAGCCCTCTGCTCCTGCTCCTGGCCCTGCCCTGGCCCCCTCCCAGCCCCTGCAGCCCCTTCCTGCAGCAGAGGCTGCAGAGCTGGCCCCAGAGCTGCAGCTGTGCTCCCAGCAGCGTGGGGCAGAGGGGCAGAGTCTCCTTCCCTCCCCTCTGGCCACACTTCTGCTGCTGCAGCCCAGGCTCTGCTTGGCTCTCTGGGCTGCAAGTGCTGCCTGGGGGGGCTCAGGCTGAGCTCCTCCTCCCGTCCAGCACCCCCAAGGCCTCTCCTCCAGGGCTGCTCTGCAGCCAGCCCCTGCCCAGCCTGCATCAGAGCCTGGCATTGCCCTGACTCTGTCTCCACAGCAGAGCAGCTCCAGCCCCCTGCTCCTCCTGGCCCTTCCCTGCCCCCCTCCCAGCCCCTGCAGCTCCTCCTGGCCGTAGGATGTTTCCCTTCTTGTTGTCGACTTCCTTCTCTCTCTCTCCACCAGGAGCTTCTCTCTGTGGTGCTGGGGTGGGGGAGGGGTTGGGGTGGCTGCTGCCTGGGGGTGCTGCTGGCTGGTGCCAACCTTCTGCCCTCTCCCTCTCCCCTGCCAGCATCGGGGGCTCCATCCCCATTGTCTTCTCCTACTTCTCGGAGTTCCTGGCGCAGGAGAAGCGTGGGGAGCACCTCAGCTGGCTCTGCATGTTCTGGATGATTGGAGGCATCTATGCCTCAGCCATGGCCTGGGCCATCATCCCCCACTACGGTAAGGAGCTCCTGGGGGTGGGCTGAGGCTCGGGAGGGGGCTCCAAAGCTCGCCCAGCCCAGCCCTGGGGGCGGCGGAGCCCTGGGTGCCTCCGGGGATGGGGCCACGGGCAGCCAGCTGGGGACCCTGAGGAGCCCAACCAGGGACTCCCAAGGGGGTGGTGGGAGCCAAGAAGGGACCCTGAGTGGGTGATGGAGGTGGAGGAACCCAACTAGAGAGCATCAGATGGGTGCTGGGCCCCTGAGCTGCTGGCAGAGATGGAGGGACCCAGGCGGGGACCCTGAGTGGGTGATGGAGATGGAGGAACCCAACTAGAGACCTTCAGATGGGTGCTGGGACCCTGAGCTGGTGGCAGAGATGGAGGGACCCAAGTGGGGACATGAACTGGGTGATAGGATCCAGGCAGGGCCCCTGAGTGGGTGATGGAGATGGAGGAACCCAACTAGAGAGCATCAGATTGGTGCTGGGACCCTGAGTGGGTGACAGAGATGGAGGGACCCAGGCAGGGCCCCTGAGTGGGTGATGGAGATGGAGGAACCCAACTAGGGACCCTCCAGTGGGTGCTGGGCCCCTGAGCTGCTGGCAGAGATGGAGGGACCCAGGCAGGGACCCTGAGTGGGTGATGGAGATGGAGGAACCCAACTAGAGAGCATCAGATTGGTGCTGGGACCCTGAGTGGGTGACAGAGATGGAGGGACCCAGGGTAAGGACTCTGAGGGGCCCAGGTGGGGACCCTGAGGAACCCAACCAGGGACCTTCAAGTGGGTGCTGGGACCCTGAGCTGCTGGCAGAGATGGAGGGACCCAAGTGGGGACCTCAAGTGGGTGATGGAGGTGGAGGGACCCCACTAGAGACCTTCAGATGGGTGCTGAGACCCTGAGCTGGTGACAGAGATGGAGGGACCCAGGCAGGGCCCCTGAGTGGGTGATGGAGGTGGAGGAACCCAACTGGAGACCATCAGATGGGTGCTGGGACCCTGAGCTGCTGGCAGAGATGGAGGGACCCAGGTGGGGACATCAAGTGGGTGATAGGATCCAGGCAGGGCCCCTGAGTGGGTGATGGAGATGGAGGGACCCAACTAGGGACCCTCCAGTGGGTGCTGGGACCCTGAGCTGCTGGCAGAGATGGAGGGACCTAGGTGGGGACATCAAGTGGGTGATAGGATCCAGGCAGGGACCCTGAGTGGGTGATAGAGATGGAGGGACCCAGGTTAAGGTCTCTGAGGGGCCCAGGTGGGGACCCTGAGGAACCCAACTAGGGACCCTCCAGTGGGTGCTGGGACCCTGAGCTGCTGGCAGAGATGGAGGGACCCAAGTGGGGACCTCAAGTGGGTGATGGAGGTGGAGGGACCCCACTAGAGACCTTCAGATGGGTGCTGAGACCCTGAGCTGGTGACAGAGATGGAGGGACCCAGGCAGGGCCCCTGAGTGGGTGATGGAGGTGGAGGAACCCAACTGGAGACCATCAGATGGGTGCTGGGACCCTGAGCTGCTGGCAGAGATGGAGGGACCCAGGTGGGGACATCAAGTGGGTGATAGGATCCAGGCAGGGACCCTGAGTGGGTGATGGAGATGGAGTGACCCAACTAGGGACCCTCCAGTGGGTGCTGGGACCCTGAGCTGCTGGCAGAGATGGAGGGACCCAGGTGGAGACATCAAGTGGGTGATGGAGCTGGAGGGACCCAGGGGGGGCCCCTGAGGAACCCAACTAGGGACCCTCAAGGGGATGCTGAGCCCCTGAGCTGCTGGCAGAGATGGAGGGACCCAGGTGGGGACATCAAGTGGGTGATAGGATCCAGGCAGGGACCCTGAGTGGGTGATGGAGATGGAGGGACCCAGGTTAAGGTCTCTGAGGGGCCCAGGTGGGGACCCAGAGGAACCCAACTAGGGACCCTCCAGTGGGTGCTGGGCCCCTGAGCTGCTGGCACAGATGGAAGGAGCCAGCCAGGGGCCCTGAGTGGGTGATGGAGATGGAGGGACCCAGCCAGGGCCCTTCCCACGGGGGGGCTGAGCCCCCAGGCTGCTCCCTGGGCAAGCTGTGGCGTGCAGGAGGGTTTGGTGGAGCTCAGCAGCAGCAGCTGCCGTCGTGTCCTGCCCTCCTGCCCCCAGGTTGGAGCTTCCAGATGGGCTCAGCCTACCAGTTCCACAGCTGGAGAGTCTTCGTCCTGGTCTGCGCCTTCCCCTCCGTCTTCGCCATCGGGGCCCTCACCACCATGCCCGAGAGCCCTCGCTTCTACCTGGAGGTCAGGGGGGCGGCCAGGGGGGCACACAGCCTGCCCCGGGGGGGGTGGGCAGCTGGGCAGGGACCCTGAGCTGCTGGCACAGAGGGAGGGACCCAGGCGGGGACACCAAGTGGGTGATGGAGGTGGAGGGACTCAAGTGGAGAGCATCAGATGGGTGCTGGGCCCCTGAGCTGCTGGCAGGGATGGAGGGACCCAGGCAGGGACCCCAAGTGGGTGATGGAGATGGAGAGACCCAGGCAGGGACCCCAAGTGGGTGGTAGGGTCCAGGCAGGGACCCTGAGTGGGTGATGGAGGTGGAGGAACCCAACTAGAGAGCATCAGATGGGTGCTGGGCCCCTGAGCTGCTGGCAGGGATGGAGGGACCCAGGCAGGGACCCCAAGTGGGTGGTAGGGTCCAGACAGGGACCCTGAGTGGGTGATGGAGGTGGAGGAACGCAACTAGAGAGCATCAGATGGGTGCTGGGCCCCTGAGTTCCTGGCACAGATGGAGGGACCCAGGTGAGGACCTCAGGTGAGTGATGGAGGTGGAAGGACTCAAGTGGAGAGCATCAGATGGGTGCTGGGCCCCTGAGCTGCTGGCAGGGATGGAGGGACCCAGGTGGAGACCTCAAGTGGGTGATGGAGATGGAGGGACCCAGGTGGGGACCCCAAATGGGTGATGGAGATGGAGGGACCCAGGTGGGGACCTCAAGTGGGTGATGGAGATGGAGGGACCCAGGCAGGGACCCCAAGTGGGTGGTAGGGTCCAGACAGGGACCCTGAGTGGGTGATGGAGGTGGAAGGACTCAAGTGGAGATCATCAAATGGGTGCTGGGCCCCTGAGCTGCTGGCAGAGCTGGAGGGACCCAGGTGGGGACCTCAAGTGGGTGATGGAGATGGAGGGACCCAGGTGGGGACCCCAAATGGGTGATGGAGATGGAGGGACCCAGGTGGGGACCCTGAGGAACCCAACTAGGGACCCTCAAGTAGGTGCTGGGCCCCTGAGCTGCTGGCAGGGATGGAGGGACCCAGGTGGGGACCTCAAGTGGGTGATGGAGATGGAGGGACCCAAGTGGGGACCCCAAATGGGTGATGGAGATGGAGGGACCCAGGTGGGGACCCTGAGGAACCCAACTAGGGACCCTCAAGTAGGTGCTGGGCCCCTGAGCTGCTGGCAGGGATGGAGGGACCCAGGTGGGGACCTCAAGTGGGTGCTGGAGCTGGAGGGGCCCAAGCGTGCCCCCCCCCCGAGGTGGGCAGGGGGCGGGGGGCAGGATGTGTCCCGCGCTGAGCCCAGGCTGTGCCCTGCAGAACGGCAAACACGACGAGGCCTGGATGGTGCTGAAGCAGGTCCACGACACCAACATGAGGGCCAAAGGCCACCCCGAGAGGGTCTTCTCGGTAAGGTTCCCCCAACCCCAACCCCCTCCCCCCCCTCCACGGCAGAGCCCAGGGCGGAGCCTCCCGGAGGAGGAGGAGGAGGAGGAGGAGGCTGCGGACTGCCGCCCCCAGGGGGGAGGGAGCGGGGGGAGGGCTGCAGCTCGCTCCGGAGCCTCGGCCGGGGTCGGAGCTTGCCAGCTGTGCCCTCGAGTGCCCCCAACCTGCCCCCCAAGGTCACCCACATCAAGACCATCAAGCGGGAGGATGAACTGATCGAGATCCAGTCGGACACCGGCACCTGGTACCGCCGCTGGCTCGTCCGGGTGCTCAACCTCTCGCAGCAGGTGGGGGAGGGGGCGGGGGGGGGAGGGGGACCTGGGTGCCCTGTGCCACCCCTGCCGGCGACCCCTGGGCAGCTCTCGGCGGCCCCTGGGCAGCTCTCGGCGTTCCTCACCCCCTAGGTGTGGAGCAACTTCCAGCAGTGCTTCGCCCCCGAGTACCGCCGCATCACCCTGATGATGATGGCAGTGTGGTTCACCATGTCCTTCAGGTGCGCGCTCCGCGGGCACTGCCGCCGCCTGGGGGCGCTGCCGCCGCCGCCGGCCGCCGGCAGGGCACCGGGGTGGGACTTGGCGGCACTGGCAGGGGGCTGGCAGCCCCGGGGAGGGACTGGGATTGGGTTTGGCAGCCCCGGGGAGGGACTGGGATTGGGTTTGGCAGCGCCGGGGAGGGACTGGGATTGGGTTTGGCAGCCCCGGGGAGGGACTGGGATTGGGTTTGGCAGCGCCGGGGAGGGACTGGGATTGGGTTTGGCAGCCCCGGGGAGGGACTGGGATTGGGTTTGGCAGCGCCGGGGAGGGACTGGGATTGGGTTTGGCAGCGCCGGGGAGGGACTGGGATTGGGTTTGGCAGCCCCGGGGAGGGACTGGGATTGGGTTTGGCAGCGCCAGGGAGGGACTTGGTAGCGCTGGGATGGGACTGGGATGGGGCTTGGTGGCATTGGGATGGGGCTGGGGACACTGGGATGGGAATGGGATTGGATGTGGCAGCACTGGGGTGGAACTGGGGGGCACTGGCACGGACTGGGGGGACTGGCATGGCACTTGGCAGGACTGGGATGGGACTGGTGGTGCTGGGATGGGACAGGGATGGGGCTTGGTGGCATTGGGATGGGGCTGGGGACACTGGGATGGGACTGGGATTGGATGTGGCAGCACTGGGGTGGAACTGGGGGGCACTGGCACGGACTGGGGGGACTGGCATGGCACTTGGCAGCGCTGGGATGGGACTGGGATGGGACTTGCCAGGACTGGGATGGGACTGGTGGTGCTGGGATGGGACTGGGATGGGGCTTGGTGGCATTGGGATGGGGCTGGGGACACTGGGATGGGACTGGGATTGGATGTGGCAGCACTGGGGTGGAACTGGGGGGCACTGGCACAGACTGGGGGCACTGGCATGGCACTTGGCAGGACTGGGATGGGACTGGGATGGGGCTTGGCAGGACTGGGACGGGACTAGGATTGGATTTGGCAGCACTGGGATGGGACTGGGGGGCACTGGCACGGACTGGGGGCACTGGCATGGCACTTGGCAGGACTGGGATGGGACTGGTGGTGCTGGGATGGGACTGGGATGGGGCTTGGTGGCATTGGGATGGGGCTGGGGACACTGAGATGGGACTAGGATTGGATTTGGCAGCACTGGGATGGGACTGGGGGGCACTGGCATGGACTGGGGGCACTGGCATGGCACTTGGCAGCGCTGGGATGGGACTGGGATGGGACTTGCCAGGACTGGGATGGGACTAGGATTGGATTTGGCAGCACTGGGGTGGGACTGGTGGTGCTGGGATGGGACTGGGATGGGACTTGGTGGCATTGGGATGGGGCTGGGGACACTGGGATGGGACTGGGATTGGAGGTGGCAGCACTGGGGTGGAACTGGGGGGCACTGGCACGGACTGGGGGGACTGGCATGGCACTTGGCAGCGCTGGGATGGGACTGGGATGGGACTTGCCAGGACTGGGATGGGACTGGTGGTGCTGGGATGGGACTGGGATGGGGCTTGGTGGCATTGGGATGGGGCTGGGGACACTGGGATGGGAATGGGATTGGATGTGGCAGCACTGGGGTGGAACTGGGGCGCACTGGCACAGACTGGGGGCACTGGCATGGCACTTGGCAGGACTGGGATGGGACTGGGATGGGGCTTGGCAGGACTGGGATGGGACTAGGATTGGATTTGGCAGCATTGGGATGGAACTGGTGGTGCTGGGATGGGACTGGGATGGGACTTGGTGGCATTGGGATGGGGCTGGGGACACTGGGATGGGAATGGGATTGGAGGTGGCAGCACTGGGGTGGAACTGGGGGGCACTGGCATGGACTGGGGGGACTGGCATGGCACTTGGCAGGACTGGGATGGGACTGGTGGTGCTGGGATGGGACTGGGGTGGGGCTTGGTG
The DNA here is from genome assembly GCF_014839835.1 of Dryobates pubescens. Lineage (NCBI taxonomy): Eukaryota > Metazoa > Chordata > Aves > Piciformes > Picidae > Dryobates > Dryobates pubescens. Next base: position 18,493 of record NW_026530737.1, read on the forward strand.
GCATTGGGGTGGGGCTGGGGACACTGGGATGGGAATGGGATTGGATGTGGCAGCACTGGGGTGGAACTGGGGGGCACTGGCATGGACTGGGGGGACTGGCATGGCACTTGGCAGGACTGGGATGGGACTGGTGGTGCTGGGATGGGACTGGGGTGGGGCTTGGTGGCATTGGGATGGGGCTGGGGACACTGGGATGGGACTGGGATTGGATGTGGCAGCACTGGGGTGGAACTGGGGGGCACTGGCACAGACTCAGGGCACTGGCATGGCACTTGGCAGCGCTGGGATGGGACTGGGATGGGACTTGGCAGCATTGGGATGGGACTGGTGGTGCTGGGATGGGACTGGGATTGGATGTGGCAGCATTGGGATCGGACTGGTGGTGCTGGGATGGGACTGGGATGGGACTTGATGGCATTGGGATGGGGCTGGGGACACTGGGATGGGACTGGGATTGGATGTGGCAGCATTGGGATGGGACTGGTGGGCACTGGCACAGACTGGGGGCACTGGCATGGCCCTTGGCAGCGCTAGGATGGGACTTGGCAGCATTGGGATGGGACTGGGACTGGATTTGGCAGTGCTGGGGTGAGACTGGGGGCACTGGGACAGACTGGGAGAGCTGGGGTGGCACTTGGCAGCACTGGGCTGGGACTGGGTTTGGATTTGGTGGCATGGGGATGGAACTGGCAGTGCTGGGACAGGACTGGCAGCACTGGGGTGGGATTGGCAGCAGAACTGCAGCACTGGGATGGAACTGGGTTGGGTAGAACTGAATGGGACTGGAAGTGCTGGGCTGGGACTGGCAGCAGGACTGGCAGCACTGAGCCATCCCAGGCCATGGTGGCAACCCTGGGGCATGCTGAGCCCCTGACTGAGAGGGATCTGATCAGCGTTGAGCTGTGAGCTGTGCAGCTGTGAGCTGAGAGCTGAGCTGTGAGCTGTGCAGCTGTGAGCTGTGCAGCTGTGCAGCTGTGAGCTGAGCTGTGAGCTGTGCAGCTGTGAGCTGTGCAGCTGTGAGCTGTGCAGCTGTGCTCTGTGCAGCTGTGAGCTGAGCTGAGCTGTGAGCTGTGCAGCTGTGAGCTGTGCAGCTGTGAGCTGAGCTGAGCTGTGAGCTGTGCAGCTGTGAGCTGTGCAGCTGTGCAGCTGTGCAGCTGTGAGCTGTGCTCTGTGCAGCTGTGAGCTGCGCTGTGAGCTGCGCTGTGAGCTGTGCAGCTGTGAGCTGTGCAGCTGTGCAGCTGTGAGCTGTGAGCTGTGCAGCTGTGCAGCTGTGAGCTGTGAGCTGAGAGCTGTGCAGCTGTGAGGTGAGCTGTGCAGCTGTGCAGTTGTGCAGCTGTGAGCTGCACTGTGAGCTGCACTGTGAGCTGTGCAGCTGTGAGCTGTGCAGCTGTGAGCTGTGAGCTGTGCAGCTGTGCAGCTGTGAGCTGTGCAGCT
>NW_026530738.1:0-19955 GCF_014839835.1 Dryobates pubescens
GGAGGGACAAGGGACAGTAGCAGCCCAGAGCCACCTCCTCGCGCAGGGGACAGGAAGGGGGACGCCAGGGCAGGGTGAGCAGGGCCAGGGCTGTCCCCCACCCCCACCCCCACCCCACCTCTTCCCTCCTGTGCCAGCAGCTTCTGAGGGGCCGTTGCCTGCAGGCAGAAAGCAACCAGCTGGGCACGGCCCCAGCTGTGCCCTCAGGGTCGCCCTCCCCCCACCTCTTGGAGCCCCTCAGTGCCAACCCCTCCCCTGGGCCACCCACTCAGTGCCACCCCCCAGGGTCCCCTCAGAGTACCCCCAGTGCCACCCCCCCAATGCCACCCCCTCGTGTCCCCTCGTGCCAAACACCCAGCACCCCCCAAGCACCCCCCAGTGCTACCCCCTCCCCAATCCCCCCAGTGACCCCTCAATGCCACCCCCTCACCGGTGACCCTAGTGTCCCCCACCCCCCTGTCCTCCCAGTGCCCCCTCCATGCCACCCCCTCCCCCATGTCCCCTCAGTGTCCCCCCACTGCCACATCCCCCACTGCCACCCTCCCAGTGCCACCCTCCCAGTGCCCCCTCAGTGCCACCCCCTCCCCAGCGCCCCCCAGTGGCACTCACTCAGCTGGCTGGGGGCAGGGCTCTCGGCCATCTGGGGGTACAGGTGGGGAGGGAACAGTGGGGGACACCTCTGCCCCTCCCCTGCCAGGCAGCAGTGTGGCAGGGGGAGGGCCGAGCCCTTGGGGGGGGGGTGTCCCCTCGAGGGGGCTGTCCCCTCCCTGCCCCTCCTCAGCCCTCTTTTGGGACCCCCTCGGCGGGGGGGTCGGGTCATGGAGGGGGGGTCCCTGCCTGCTGAGCACGGCAGGGCTGGGAGAGGGGACCCTGGAAGGGACCATTAGGAGGGGATAGTGGACAAGACTCCCCCCCGACCCCTCCACCTCACTCCACCCCCCCAGAAAGTGTCCCCAGCCCTGGGGTGGTACCTGGGGGCTGGTGGCCAAGGAGGGGACTCCACGCTCCAGGACGATGGCACCTGGTGGGGGTGGGGCAAAGGGCACAGAAAGAGTTAAAAGTGGGGGGTGGGGTTAGGGGGGGTGAAGGGGGAGGGGTTTGGGGTCCCCAGGGGGTCCCCAAGCTGTGCCCTCACCGAAGTTCTCAGCACTCTTGGTCCAGGCCTCTAGGTCCCACTGGAACTTGAGGGCCCCCCTGGGGCTCCACAGGCTCCACCACCACCCCCAGGGCCTCCTGCAGCTGGCAGCAGATCTGCAGGGAGGGGACACGGCGGGGGGTGAGGGAGGGTACAGTTGGGGCACACTGGGGAGGTGAGAGGGGGGACACTGTGAGGGGAGGCACAGAGGGGACAGGTGGCAGTGAGCGTGGATGGCTTGAGGGGGGATGGGGAGGAAGAAGAGGATGCAGGAGAGGTGGTGGGACAGGGACTGAGGGGACATAGGGCAGCAGGCTGGGGACACCTGGGACATCAGAGGGACCCTGAGGGGACACTTGGGACAACAGAAGGGTCTACAGAGAGGGAGGGGTCTCAGGGGGGACCACAGGGAGAGGGAGGACCAAGGCGGGGGGGGGGGGGGGGGGGGGAGGGGACCACAGGGAGAGGGAGGACCAAGGCGTGGGGTGGGAGGGGACCACAGGGAGGGAGAGGGCCAAGGGGGGAGGAACCACAGGGAGAGAGAGGGCCGAGGGACCACAGGGAGGGAGAGGGCCGGGGTGGGGACCACAGGGAGGGAGAGGGCCGGGGTGGGGCTCCAGCAGGGTGCTGGAGCGGTCCCAGGGGAGCGCGGGCACCCCCCGGGTGCTCACCAGCTTCTTGGAGAGCAGCAGCGCCGCGGGGTCGGGGCTGGCCAGGGCGCGGGAGGCGAAGCGCAGGAGGTGCTCCTGGCGCTGCTGCAGCCCGGCCATGGCCCAGTGCTGCCTCTCCAGCCGCTCCTGCTGGCGCTCCAGCAGCCTCTGCCGGGGGACAGGCCCAGGGCACCGCTGCGGGCGGGGCCGGCAGCGCCCGCGGCGGCCCCGCCCCGGGCGGCCCCCCCGGCCGGGCGCGCCCCCGGGGGGCGGCGGCGGCGGCGCTGACCTGGGCGTCGCCGAGCAGCGCCTTGCTGCGCTTGTTGAGCTCCCTCATGACCTGCAGGATCGCCACCTTCACCTCCACCTGCACCTTCTGCTGCACCTCCGCCACCTGCCGCAGGCTGCGGGCGGCACGAGGCTCAGCGCCGGCACCGCGCCCCCTGCCCCGCCCCTACTGCACCTCCGCCACCTGCCGCAGGCTGCGGGCAGCATGAGGCTCAGCGCTGGCACCGCGCCCCCTGCCCCGCCCCTGCCCCGCCCCCACTGCACCTCCGCCACCTGCCGCAGGCTGCGGGCGGCACGAGGCTCAGCGCCGGCACCGCGCCCCCTGCCCCGCCCCCACTGCACCTCCGCCACCTGCCGCAGGCTGCGGGCAGCATGAGGCTCAGCGCTGGCACCGCGCCCCCTGCCCCGCCCCTGCCCCGCCCCCACTGCACCTCCGCCACCTGCCGCAGGCTGCGGGCGGCACGAGGCTCAGAGCCAGCGCCACGCCCCCTGCCCCGCCCCTGCCCCGCCCCCACCCCCTGCTGCACCTCCGCCACCTGCCGCAGGCTGCGGGCAGCGCAAGGCTCAGCGGGGCAGTGCCTCAGACTGCTCCTCCTGCCCCCTTCCCCAACCCCCACCCCCCCCCCTTCTTCCCCTACCCCCCTCCCCGCTGCCCCGGGGCACCTACAAGCCTCGGACCTCCTTGCTGGCCCTCTGCAGGGTGGCGTGCTTGTCTCCCAGGTGCTTCAGGAGGGTCACCAGGGTCTTGCGCTGGCTCCTGACGGCGTCCTCCAGGGCCTGGTACCTGGGGGGTGGGCAGCAGAAAGGAGGCTCGGGGAGGGCCCTGCCCCACCAGGGCTGCGCCCAGGGACATCGACCAGGAGGCCACAACCCAACACACCTTGACCCGGGAAGACCCCAACCCAACAAACCTTGGCCGCGAAGACCTCGCCCAGGAAGAGCCTGACCCAACCCAGGGCAGACCCTAACCAGGAGGCCTCAACTAGGGGAACTCAACCCACTAGGCCCAACTCAAGAAACTTGACCCAGGAGCCCCCCAGCCCAAGAAGGCCTTGACCAGGAAGACCCCAACCCAACAAACCTTGACCCAGGAGCCCCCAACCCAGGAAGACCTTGACCCAGGAGGCCTCAACTAAGGGAACTCAACCCAGGAAGATCTCAAGCCCAGAGAAAGAGATGCAATGAAGCACTAATTAGGCAGCCTTAACAAAGGAGGGGCTGAGAGAGGCCCTCACTGGTGGTCCTTGTGGGCACCCAGCTGGCAGTGGCGGCAGGTGACAGCCTCACAGGTGGCACAGAAGAGGGCCAGGGGCTCCTGGTGGTGCTCGGAGCAGAAGATGGGGCGGGAAGCATCCTTGGCCCTGCTGCTCTCTGGGGGAGAGGGAGGAGCAGGGCTGAGGTCATCATGAGGAGGTCATGAGGTCACAGGTGGGGCTGGTGGCACTGGGGGGGGTGGGCAGGGCTGTGGCACCTCCAGGTGAGGCCATCAGGGGGTGGGCACCGCAGAGATGGTGAAGAGCAGAAGCTGGAGGAGGGGGGGGGTCAGCAGGGGGGGGGTCAGCAGGGTGGGGGGTCAGCAGGGGGTTGGGGAGGGGCAGACCTGCAGCCTGGAGAGTGTGGTCCTTGGTGTACTTGACCCTCTGGTGAGCCTCCACACAGGTGTCACAGAGGGGCTCTGAGCACTCCAGGCAGTAGCTGGTGGCAGCAGCATTGTCCTCACAGCTGGTGCAGCACTGGGGGGAGAGGAGAGAGGCACAGCCAGGGGTGAGGGCAGGGGGAGAGAGGGAGGGGAGACCAAAGGGGGAGGGGGAGAGAGGGGTTGGGGGGAGACCAAAGGGGAAGGGGGAAGGGGGGGGGGACCCCAAGGGAGGTACCTGGCTGGGCCCAGGGCTGGGGGCAGCCTGCTGGGCACTGCTGTCTCTCAGGAAGAAGTTCTCTGTGACCTCCTCCAGGGCCCACAGCTGGTGGCAGAGGGGACAGGAGACCACTGCCAGGAGAAAGACATCAGCAGGAAGAGACCCTGGGCGGGGGGAGGGCTCTGAGCTTTCCCCAGCCCAAGGGAAGACCCCAAAACCTTTGGGGGGATGACCACCAAAGCATGGAGGCAGCTTGAGCCTGGGCCCCTCTGTGCTGCCCCTTCCACCCCCCAAATAGGGCTCCTTTAGCCCTCCCCCCCCCCCCCCCCCCCCCCCCCCCAGGCTCCTTCCCCCTTTGCAAAGCTCTTTCCACCCACCTTGAAGATCCTTCCCTCTCCATAAAACTCCTCTCCTCCTTCCCCCCTCCCCCCTAAGGCTTTCCCACCTCCCTCCAAGGCTTCTTTCCCTCCCTATAAGGCTCCCTTATCCTCTTCACGAGGGTCCTCCCTCCTCCATGAAGCTCCTTTCGTCCTCCCCTCAGGTTCCTTTACTCCCCCAACAAAGCTCTTTCCCCACCATCAAATTCCTTTGGCTCCTCCAGGATTTTATTGCTCTCCTACACAAATCTTCACCCCCCATAAGGTTCCTTCATCCCTCCACAAAGCTCCTTCCCCCCGCCAGGTCTCCTTCACAGGGCTCTTCTGTCCCCTATAAGGCTCCTTTATCCCCCCAAGAGATTTTTTTCCCCTCTCTGTAAAGCTCCTCTCTGCCCCCATAAGGTTCTTCTACGTCTCTATAAGGCTCTTTCATGTCTCTCAAGAGGCTCTTCTCTCCCCACAAAGCTGTTTCACCTATCCACAAGTCGCCTTCACCCCTACATGGGGCTCTTTTTTCTCCTGTAATCCTCCTCTAAGACCCTCAAGGGCTCTCTCCCCCCCCCCCCCCACCGTATCCCCCCAGGAGGTTCTTTCGCTCCCTGTACATCTCCTCTCTGACCCCATAAGGCTTTTTTGCCTCTCTATAGGGCTTCTTCACGCCTTTCAAGAGACTCTTCTCTCCCCACAAAGCTGTTTCGCCTCTCTACAGGTCTCCTTCACTCCTCCACGCGGCTCTTTTCCCCTCCTCTAACCCCCTCGAGGGCTCCTTTATCCCCCCCATGAGGCTCCTTTAGCCCATGAGGCTCGTTCCCTCCCTATAAAGTTGCTCTTCCCCCTCCCTCCAACTCTCCTTCATCCCTCCCCAAGACTCTCTTCCCCTTCCCCACCCGGCCCAGCCTCACCTGCTCGCCCCGGGCCCGGACCGGCGGCAGGCTGCGGGGAGGGCCTCAAGCAGTCCTTGCAGACCGAGTGGAGGCAGGGCAGCAGCCTCGGCTCCCTCTCGGCCTTCAGGCGGCTCCGGCAGAGCCCGCAGGATTCCAACAGATCCAAGGGATCCGCTCGCTTGGCCGCGGGATCGCCGGGATCCGGAGCAGGCCCCGACATGGCGCCGACCCCCGCGGCCCAGAGACCCCTCACGGCCACCACAGGCGGAAGCGGGGGCGGGAGGGAGCCGTGACTGACAGCACGGGCAGCCAGTGGGAGGCGCGCTTCGCGGGGAGGAGGGCGGTACGGGAGGCGGTGATAGGCGGAGGACGAGGGAGAACCCCCTCCAATCAGACCCCGCGGTGGGCGGGAGAGAAAAAGCAGAGTCATTCAATAGGCGGTGGGAAGACTGTTGATTGACAGCGCGCTGAGCCAATCGGCTTCTTCCTACGCGCCCTGCGGCCTCCCTAGCCGAAAAGCAAGGTCGGGAGCCATAAGGCGGGAAAGGAGCCGGACCAATCAGCGGGGGAGTTACCCGGCGAAGGCGGGGATTGGCAAGATGGGCGAGAAGCGCAGCCAATCGGATTCAAGGGTCTTGCGGGAGAGGCCGGGCAAAGGCCTTGAGGGGCGGGGAGAGGGCTGCGCAGAGTCGGGGGCGGGGCAACAATACTAGGAGGGGCTGGGGGATGTGGGGGGGACTGGGAGGGAGACTGGGAGGGAACTGGGAGGGACTGGGGATCTAGAAAGGGGCTGGGATGGGCTGAGGGTACTAGGGACGGACTGGAAAGGCCTGGGGAAGGACTGCAGTCTCCTCAGCACCATTCCCAGTTTGGCTTCTCGGGGACAAGCAACCAAGGGCTGCCCCAAGCCTTCTGTGGTGGCCCTGGGGTCTCAGTTTGGTCCTGTTGGGAGCTCATCAGCATCTCAGAGGTTTGAGGAGCTCCAAAGGCCACCATGGATGTCCTGTGGGGGCCACAAGGTCCCAGTTTGGTCCTCTTGGGAGCTCATCAGTATCTCAGAGGCTTGAGGAGCTCCAAAGGCCACCATGGATGTCCTGTGGGGGCCACAAGGTCCCAGTTTGGTCCTGTTGAGCTCCCATCAGCATCTCAGAGGCTTGAGATGCTCCCATGGCACCACCCAAAGGCCATCTGCGGTGGCTACAAGGTCCCAGTTTGGTCCTGTTGGGCTCCCATCAGCATCTCAGAGGCCTGAGGAGCTCCAAAGGGACCTCCTGTGATGCCTTCAGACCGAGTGAGCAGACCCAGGCCCCTCAGCACCAGGCCAGGTCACCAACCCAGCCTCAGGAGGTGGCGCCGGAGGAGGTGGTGGTGGCAGTGGTGGAGCTGGAGGAGGTGGGCAGGGGTGGGCGGCGGCGGCGTGGCGCTCCAGCAGGGTGCGGTGGGAGAAGCCCTTGGAGCAGAGGTGGCACTGGAAGCGCTCAGGCCTGTGGGTCCTCATGTGGACGTTGAGGGAACTCTTCTGGGTGAAGCGCTTGCTGCAGACGGTGCACTGGAAGGCTCGGACCCCGGTGTGGGTCACCAGGTGCTTCAGCAGGTAGTCCCGCAGCGAGAAGCAGCGCCAGCAGATGGAGCACTGGTGAGGCTTCTCCCCTGGGTGGGGGTGGGTGGGCAACCACAGGTCACTTGGTGTGGGGCTCAATATGGGTCAGCCTAAGTCAAGCTGGATCAATGCAGGTCAAGCTGGGTCAATGCAGGTCAAAGTGGGTCAATGCAGGTCAGCATGGATCAGTGCAAGTCAATACGGATCAACACAGGTCAACGTGAGTCAATACAGGTCAACATGGGTCAATACAGGTCAAGATGGATCAATACAGTTCAAGGTGGGTCAATACAGGTCAAGGTGAGTCAACATGGGTCAATACAGGTCAACATGGATCAATACAGATCAAGGTTGGTCAATACCAATCAAGGTAGGTCAATACATGTCAAGGTGGGTCAATACAGGTCAAGGTGGATCAACATGGGCCAGTACAGGTCAACATGCATCGATAGAGATCAAGGTTGGTCAGTACAAGTCAACATGGATCAATACAGGCCAAGGTTGGTCAATACAGATCAAGATGAATCAATACAGTTCAAAGTGGGTCAATACACGTCAACATGGATCAATACAGATCAAGGTTGGTCAATACCAATCAAGGTAGGTCAATACATGTCAAGGTGGGTCAATACAGGTCAAGGTGGATCAACATGGGCCAGTACAGGTCAACATGCATCAATAGAGATCAAGGTTGGTCAGTACAAGTCAACATGGATCAATACAGGCCAAGGCTGATCAATACAGGTCAAGATAGGTCAATATGGGTCAATACAGGTCAAGGTTGGTCAATACAGATTAAGATGAATCAGTACAGTTCAAAGTGGGTTAATACAGGTTAAGGTGAGTCAACACGGATCAATATGCATTGATAGAGATCAAGGTTGGTCAGTACAAGTCAACATGGATCAATACAGGCCAAGGCTGGTCAATACAGGTCAAAATGGATCAATACAGATCAAGGTGGGTCAACAGAGGTCAAGGTGAATCAACATGGGTCAATACAGGTCACCATGGATCAATACAGATCAAGGTTGGTCAATACAAGTCAACAGGGATTGATCCAATCAAGAATGGGTCAAGGTTGTTCAATACAGGTCAGTGTGGGGCAATATGGGTCCATGGAGGTCCAGGTGGGTCAACAGAGGTCAGGTTGGGTTGATACAGGTCGAGGTGGGTCTATACAGGTCAAAATAGGTCAATACAGGTCAATGTGGGCAAATACAGGTCAATGTGGGGCAACATAGGTCAATAGAGGTCAACATGGATCAATAAAGGTCAAAATGGGTCAAGGTGGCTCAATACAGGTTAATGTGGGTCAAGACGGGTCAATACAGCTGAAGGTGGGTCAATACAGGTCAACATGGCTCAATACAGGTCAAGGTGGGTCAAAACAGGTCAAAGAGGGTCAAGAAGGGTCAAGGACAGTCAAAAGAGGTCAAGGTGGATCAGTACATGTCAAGGTGGGGCAATACAGGTCAAGATGAGTCAGTTCAAGTCAACATGGGTCAAGTCAGGTCAACATGGGTCAATACACGGCAAGTGTCAATACAGGTCAATACAGGTCAAGGTGGGTCAATACAGGTCAAGGTGGGTCAATACAGGTCAAGGTGGGCCAATACAGGGGAAGGTGGGTCAATACAGGTCAAGGTGGGTCAATACAGGGGAAGGTGGGTCAATACAGGTCAAGGTGGGTCAATACAGGGGAAGTTGGGTCAATACAGGTCAAGGTGGGTCAATACAGGTCAAGGTGGGTCAATATAGGTGAAGTTGGGTCAATACAGGTCAAGGTGAGTCAATACAGGTCAAGGTGGGCCAATACAGGGGAAGGTGGGTCAATACAGGTCAAGGTGGGTCAATACAGGTCAAGGTGGGTCAATACAGGGGAAGTTGGGTCAATACAGGTCAAGGTGGGTCAATACAGGGGAAGTTGGGTCAATACAGGTCAAGGTGGGTCAATACAGGGGAAGTTGGGTCAATACAGGTCAAGGTGGGTCAATACAGGTCAAGGTGGGTCAATACAGGTCAAGGTGGGTCAATACAGGGGAAGTTGGGTCAATACAGGTCAAGGTGGGTCAATACAGGGGAAGTTGGGTCAATACAGGTCAAGTTAGGCCAATACAGGTCAAGGTGGGTCAATACAGGTCGAGGTGGGTCAATACAGGTCGAGGTGGGTCAATACAGGTCAGTGTTGCTCAGTTAAGGTCAATGTGGGTCAATATGGATCCATAAAGGTCACTTGTGCCAACATCGATCAGTACAGGTCACTGTGGCTCAGGAAGTCACCGTGAGTGGACAGGGGCCAAGGAGGTCACCATGAGTCAGGTGCCAAGGAGGTCCAGGCAAGTCCATCCCATTCCTTCCTCCCCCCACCCTCATCCACCACATCCCCACCACCTCCTGACCTTCTTGCCCCAACCACCCTTCTACCTCCTCCCTCCCCCCCCCAATGCCCTGGAGCCCCTTAGGCCTCCAGACAGTCCCCAAGGTACCCCCCGGCTGTCCCCAAGGTACCCCCAGGCTGCCCCCAGGCTGTCCCCAAGGTACCCCCAGGCTGTCCCCAAGGTACCCCCCGGCTGTCCCCAAGGTACCCCCAGGCTGCCCCCAGACAGTCCCCAAGGTACCCCCCGGCTGTCCCCAAGGTACCCCCAGGCTGCCCCCAGGCTGTTCCCAAGGTACCCCCAGGCTGTCCCCAGGCTGCCCCCAGGCTGTCCCCCGGTGTCCCTCACTCACCGGAGTGGATGAACAGGTGCTTGGTGTAGTTCTTGCGGGAGCTGAAGGTCTTCTGGCAGTGCCCACATTGGTAGGAGGTTTCAGGGCACCTTGAAGGTCCAGCTTGGGCTACCCCAGCACCCATGGTGCCACCACCACCAGCAGCAGCATCCAGCCAAGCCTCGGTGCTCACGGTGCCACCACCACCACCAGCACCCAGCCAAGCCTCGGTGCCCACGGTGCCACTGCCACCACCACCAGCAGCAGCACCCAGCCAAGCCTCGGTGCCCACGGTGCCACCAGCAGCAGCACCCAGCCAAGCCTTGGTGCCCACGGTGCCACCACCACCAGCAGCAGCACCCAACCCAACCTCAGTGCCCACAGTGCCACCTCTACCATCAACACCGAGCCAAACCTCAGTGCCCATAGTGCCACTACCACCAGCAGCAGGATCCAGCCAAACCTCAGTGCCCACAGTGCCACCACCAGCACCCAACCCAACCTCAGTGCCCATGGTGCCGCCACCACCAGCAGCAGCACCCAATCCAACCTCAGTGCCCACGGTGCCGCCACCACCAGCAGCAGCACCCAACCCAACCTCAGTGCCCACGGTGCCACCACCACCACCACCAGCACCCAATCCAACCTCAGTGCCCACGGTGCCGCCACCACCAGCAGCAGCACCCAACCCAACCTCAGTGCCCACGGTGCCACCACGACCACCAACCCCCAATCCAACCTCGGTGCCCACTGGTGGTGCCCCCAACCCAACCTCAGTGCCCACGGTGCCACCACCACCACCACCAGCCCCCAACCCAACCTCAGTGCCCGCTGGTAGTGCCCCCAACCCAAACCCAGTGCCCACGGTGCCACCACCCCCAGCACCCAACCCAACCTCAGTGCCCACTGGCGGTGTCCCCAACCCAACCCCAGCGCCCCCTGAGGTGTTGGCAGCAGCGGTGGCGGTGGTGGCGACGGCAACCACCTTGCCCCCATAGCTCGGTGCCCCTCTGGGTGCCCCCGGGCCAGGCTCAGCTCCAGGCTTGGCCACGTCCTCGGCAGCCCAGGGCGGGAGGAAGGCCTCAGGGAAGACCTCGGTGGCACCAAACCGTGGCGCCGGCTCCTCAGCGGCCAACAGTGGCGCCGGGAAACCTCCTTCGGCACCGCCGCCACCACCACCCTCCTCCTCCTCCTCTCCCTCCTCCTCCTCCTTCCCCGGCAGCCAGAGCCTCACCGGCCGCCTCTGCTTGCGGCTGTGGCAGGAGGGGTTGGCCGCCCCCCAAGCCCCCGGCGGCTCCTCCGCCCCTCGCGGCATCACCACCACCACCTCCTCCCGAGGCGCCCCCAGGGCGGCCGGCACCCCGCCGCCCCCCAGCAGGATCCTGGTGCACTCCTCGATCACCGCCCGGATCTGCAGCACCGAGGCCGCCGTCAGCAGCTGCAGGGCCTCGGAGGGCGCCACCGCCAGGCGGCCGCTGTAGAGGAAGCGCACCAGGCGGCGCAGGGCGGCGGCGGGCACGGCGGCGGGCACCTCGATGGCCGAGTGGCCCAGCAGCAGCTTGTCGTGGAAGAAGGGGCTGCCGGCGGCCAGCACGCAGCGGTGCGCCCGCAGGGTGGCCTCCCGCGCCCGCAGCGTCACGTCGCAGAAGAGGCCTCCCAGCCGCTGCCCCTCCAGCCGCGCCAGCAGCGAGCGCCCGAAGGCCTGCAGCCGGATGTGGTGCACCGCCTCGGGCATGGCGCCCGCGGCAGCAGCAGGGCGACCGGCGCGGGGCGGGCGGCGATGGGATCACGGGGCGGGGGCGGTGGGATCTGAGGTGGTGGTGGTGGGATCAGAGGTGGTGGTGCTTGGACCAGAGGTGATGGTGGTGGCGGTGGGATCAGAGGTGATGGTGGTGGGACCAGAGGTGATGGTGGTGGCGGTGGGATCAGAGGTGGTGGTGGTTGGACCAGAGGTGATGGTGGTGGGACCAGAGGTGGTGGTGGTGGTGGTGGGATCTGAGGTGGTGGTGCTCGGATCAGAGGTGATGGTGGTGGGACCAGAGGTGGTGGTGGTTGGATCAGAGGTGATGGTGGTGGGACCAGAGATGGTGGTGGTGGCACAGGGAGGGGCTAGTGGTTGGACCAGAAGTGGTGGTGGTGGTGGGATCAGAGTTGGTGGTGGGACTGGAGGTGGTGGTTGGACCAGAGGTGGTGGTGGGATCAGAGGTGGTGGTGGTGGTGGCACACGGAGGGGGTGGTGGTGGCACAGGGAGGGGGTGGTGGTTGGCCCAGAGGTGGTGGTGGTGGTGGCACAGGGAGGGGGTGGTGGTTGGCCCGGAGGTGGTGGTGGTGGAGCTGTGAAGAGAAGAGGATGGGGTTGGGTGGCTGAGGGCAGCAGAGAAGGGGTGAGGAGATCTGGGAGGGCATCGGGAGGGGCTTGGGAGGGCACTGAGGGCATCTGGAGAGGGTCAGAGCATCTCTGAGGGCATCAGCAGGGCCTGGGGACAGCTCCCAGCTGTGGGCAGGGCCTGGGGACATCCCCGAGGGGTGGGGAAGACCCCGAGGTGTCCCTGGGGGGGCTGGGGGATGGCACCGAGGGCAGGGCTGGGGACAGCTCCCGGGGCCGGGGACAGCCAATGGGAGATCACCAAGGGCTGGGGACAGCCAAAGGGAAGTTCCCAGGGGTGGGGGACACCCAATAGGAAGCCAGCAGGGGCTGGGGACCACCAATGGGAGGCCACCAAGTGCTGGGGACACCCAATAAGATGCCTGCAGGGGCAGGGGACAGCCAATGGGCGGTTCCCTGGGGCAGGGGATAGCCAATGGGAGGCTCCCAGGGGCAGGGGACACCCAATGGAAGGCTCCCAAGGGCAGGGGACACCCAATGGAAGGCTCCCAGGGGCAGGGGACAGCCAATGGGAGGCTCCAAGGGGCAGGGGACAGCCAATGGGAGGCTCCCAGGGGCTGGGGACACCCAATGGAAGGCTCCCAGGGGCAGGGGACAGCCAATGGGAGGTTCCCACGGGCTGGGTCAGCCAATGGGAGGCTCCCAGGGGCAGGGGACAGCCAATGGGAGACTCCCTGGAGCTGGGGATAGCCAATGGGAGGCTCCCAGGGGCAGGGGACAGCCAATGGGAGGCTCCCTGGGGCTGTAGACAGCCAACGGGAGGTTCCCACGGGCTGGGTCAGCCAATGGGAGGCTCCCAGGGGCAGGGGACAGCCAATGGGAGGCTCCCTGGGGCTGTAGACAGCCAACGGGAGGTTCCCACGGGCTGGGTCAGCCAATGGGAGGCTCCCAGGGGCTGGGGACAGCCAAGGGGAGGTTCCCAGGGGCTGGGGATAGCCAATGGGAGGCTCCCAGGGGCAGGGGGCACGCAATAAGCAGCCTGCAGGGGCAGGGAGCACCCAATGGGAGGCCAGCAGGGGCAGGGGGCGGGGCCCCACTCACCTCCCGCCGGAACCGCCGCCGGGCGCGAGCGCGGAGCCTCCGGCGCCACTTCCGGTCAGCGTCGCGCGTCACTTCCGGCCCCGCCCCCCGCGGCGCCCGGAGGGGAGGAGGGGCCGCGGCAGGAGCCCGGCCGGCGCCGCGCGGTCCTAGCGCCCCCCCGCGGCGGCCCGGGGGAGGCAGCGCAGGGCAGCGGCCGCAGCCCGCGGGGCTCTGCTGGGGACCCGCCCCGGGACCCGCCCCGGGACCCGCCCCGGGGCCGGCAGCCGCTGCAGACCCCAGCGGCAGCCACCGCCTCTGGGGGGCCCTGTGGAGCCGGCAGGGATCCCCTGCGGCTGGGATCCACTATGGACCCCCCAGGGATCCACGAGGGGCGGGGTCCCCTGGAGACCCTCCCAGGGATCCACTGGGGCTGGGATCCCCTATGGACCCCCCAGGGATCCACGAGGGGCAGGGTCCCCTGGAGACCCTCCCAGGGATCCCCTGCGGCTGGGATCCACTATGGAACCCCAGGGATCCACGAGGGGCAGGGTCCCCTGGAGACCCTCCCAGGGATCCACTGGGGCTGGGATCCACTATGGACCCCCCAGGGATCCACGAGGGGCGGGGTCCCCTGGAGACCCTCCCAGGGATCCACTGGGGCTGGGATCCCCTATGGACCCCCCAGGGATCCGGTGGGGAGAGGGCTCAGACCTGGGGGGGTGTTCCCAGGATGTTGGGGGGGGGGGGGTAGGACTTGGGGGTGTCTCAGTCTTCAAGAGGGGGTCAGAGGACTTGGGGGGGGATCAGACAACCTGGGAGGGGGTCCCAGACTCCTATCCCCCCCCTGCCCTCCCCCCTCCCCAAGACCTCCTTTGGCTTTGAAGCTCTTTAATGTGTGAACCCCCCCCGAAAGGGAGGGGGGGGCTGGGGGTTGACAGCAGCTGAGGGGGGAGGGGTCCTAGGGGGGAGGGGTCCCAGGGGGCTCCCCAGGCTCATGACATCAACTGGGGGGGGGAAGGAGAGGATGTGTGCGTGGACCCCCCCCCGCCTTGGGGCTGTTCCTGGGGGGGGGGGAGGTGCCCAAGCAAAGCTGGGGGAGCCCCCACCCCAAAACTAAATAAGGGGGAGGGGCTGGGCCCCTAAAGGGTGTGCCTGGGGGGGGGGGGGCAGTGAGGAAGGGAGGGGCCCAGTGCCCTCCACCTCCCCCCCCCCCCCAAAATGGGAGGGAGTCTAACTTGGGGAGGGGGGGGAGGGGGAAGGGCACTTGAGACCCCAAAGGAGGTATTGAGGGGAGGTCCCCTGGAGTGGGGGAGGGCTGCAGTAAGTGTGGGGGGGTCGGGCACCCCTGACTGGGGGGGTGAGGGCTGCTTGGCCCCCAGGAAGGGGGGGAGGGGCTCTAAAAAGAGGGGATCTGGGGTGGGGTCTGCGACATGACCCCTCCAGGTCCCCCCCAAAAGCCCCCTTGGGGTTGGGGGTTGGGGGTCAGAGGAGGGTGCAGGGGCAGCGGGGGGGGTCCTTGGTGGGGGGGGGGAGGGAGGGTAGCGGGGGGGGGGCCTCCAGATCCCGGAATCTCCTGTGGGGAGGAAAGAGAAATGGGGGAGGGGGGAAGTTAATGGGGCTGGGGGGGGGGTTAGTGGGGTCTGGGGAGGGTTAACCAGGGTTGTGAGGGGGTTAAAGTGGGTCTGAAATGGGGCTGGGGGATTAAAGGGGGGCTGGGGGTTATTAAGTGGGGTCTGGGGGGATTAGAGAGGGTCTGAGAGAGTTAAAGTGGGGTCTGGGGGAGGTTAAAGTGAGTCTAAAATGGGTCTGGGGGGCTTAAAGTGGGACTGGGGGGGTTAAAGGGGGGTCTGAAGGGGTTAGCAGGGGGCTGGGGGAGGGTTAAAGGGGGCTGGGGACGTTAATGTGGGGTCTGGGGAGGGTAAAGTTTGGGGGGTTAAAAAGGGTCAGAAAGGTCAGGGGGGGCTTAAAGTGGGTCTGGGGGATTAATGTGGGGTCTGAAGGGGCTAAAATGGGTCAGAAATGGGTCTGGGGGGTATTAAGTTGGATCTGGGGGGTTTAAAATGGGTCTGGGGGTTAATGTGGGGTCTGGGGGGGTTAGAGTGGGTCAGAAATGGGCCTGGGGGGTTAGAATGGGTCAGAAATGGGTCTGGGGGGTATTAAAGTGGGTCTAGGGGGTTTAAAATGGGTCTGGGGGGTTAATGTGGGGTCTGGGGGGGTTAGAGTGGGTCAGAAATGGGTCAGGGGTGTTAAGGTGGGTCTGGGGAGTTAATGTGAGGTCAGGGGGGGTCAAGGTGAGTTTGAGGAGGGTCAGTGAGGGTCTGGGGGTGGCTCAGGTGAGTGTGGGGGGCCAGGGCAGGCCTGTGGGGGGCAGTGTGGGTCTGGCTCAGGTGAGTGTGGGGAGGCCAGGGCAGGCCTGTGGGGGGCAGTGTGGGTCTGGCTCAGGTGAGTGTGGGGGGCAGGGCAGGCCTGTGGGGGGCAGTGTGGGTCTGGCTCAGGTGAGTCAGGGGAGGCCAGGGCAGGCCTGTGGGGGGCAGTGTGGGTCTGGCTCAGGTGAGTGTGGGGGGCCAGGGCAGGCCTGTGGGGGGCAGTGTGAGGCCAGGGGGGGCCAGGACGTGCCGGTGAGGGTCGGTGTGGGTCTGGGGGGGTGTAGGGGGTGTCCCCCCCCACCTGACAGCCCTGACCAGCTCCTGGAAGGCCTCCTCCACGTTGAGCTGAGTCTTGGCCGAGGTCTCCAGGTAGCGCAGGTGGTGCTGGCGGGCGAAGGCCTGGGCCTCCTCCCGGGACACCTGCGGGGGGGAGGACGGGGGGGAGGCTGGGGGGGGGCTGGGGGGAGGCCCTGAACCTGCACGATGCGACCCCCAGGGCTCCCCAGCCGGCCCCTGGGCTCGCAGAGGCAGGGAGGGGCATCCAAGATAGCAACCGCAAGGGGTGGGGAAGGGGAACAAGATGGCTGCCGAGGGGCGGCAGGATGAGAGGGGGTGGGGCCAAGGGGGGCCAAGATGGCTGCCATGGGCCCGAGGGGCGGGACTTCCTGTTTGGGGTGGAGCCAAGATGGCTGCCATGGGCCCGAGGGGTGGGACTTCCTGTTTGGGGTGGAGCCAAGATGGCTGCCATGGGCCCGAGGGGTGGGACTTCCTGTTTGGGGTGGAGCCAAGATGGCTGCCATGCGCCATGGGGGTGGGACTTCCTGTTTGGGGTGGAGCCAAGATGGCTGCCATGCAGCAGAGGGGTGGGACTTCCTGTTTGGGTGGAGCCAAGATGGCAGGAGTTGGGGTTCTAGGCCCCAAAAGGAGTGGGACTTCCTGTTCTGAGCCCAAAAGGGGGCGGGACTTCCTGTTCTGAACAAAAAAGGGGCGGGGCTTCCTGTTCTGCACCCCAAAAGGGGCGGGGCTTCGTGTTCTGGGCTCAAGGGGGTGGAGCTTCCCGTATTGAGCCCCCAAAGGGGCGGGACTTCCTGTTCTGAACCAAAAAGGGGTGGGGCTTCGTGGTTTGAGCCCCAAAAGGGGCGGGGCTTCCTGTATTGAGCCCCCCAAAGGGGCGGGGCTTACTGTCATCAGCCCCAAAAGGGGCGGGGCTTCCGGTGTTAGGGTTTCAGGGGGGCCCTTGAGGGGGGTTATGGGGAGGGGTCCCAGGCAGCTTTGGGGGGGGGTCTCAGGATTTGGGGGGCAGTCCCTGGGGGTCTTGGGGGGGGGTCCCTGAGTGGCTCGGGGGGGGGGGCGGGGCTGTCCCTTTGGGGGGTCCCGGGGGGGTCCCTGAGTGGCTTGGGGGGGGGGCTGTCCCTTTGAAGGCTCCCGGGGGGGGTCCTTGAGTGGCTTTTTTTGGGGGGTCTCAGGGGGGTCCCTGAGTGCCTGGGGGGGTGGGGTGGGAAAGGGTCCTGGCTTGGGGGGGGGGGGGAGGGGCAACTTTTAGGGGGTGGCCTCAGGGTTTGGGGGGGGGGTGTCAGGATTTTAGGGGGGGGGATCCAGGGGGATTCCTGAGTGGCTTTTTCTCGGGGGGGAGTCCCAGGGTTTTTTTGGGGGTGTCCCAGAGCTTGGGGGGGGGTCCCTGAGTGGCTTTTTATGGGGAGGGGGGTGAAGGGGTCCCAGCCGTTGTGGGGGGTGGTGCCAGGGGGCCGGGAGGGGGCTCAGGGTTGGGGGGGGGGTCCCGGGGGGGGGCTCAGGATTTTTGGGGGGGGGTCCCGGGGGGGTACCTGCCGGAGGGGGCTCAGGGTTGGGGGGGGGGTCCCGGGGGGGGCTCAGGGTTTTTGGGGGGGGTCCCGGGGGGGTGCCGGTCGGAGGGGGCCCAGGGTTGGGGGGGGGGTCCCGGGGGGGGCTCAGGGTTTTTGGGGGGGTCCCGGGGGGGTACCTGTCGGAGGGGGCTCAGGGTTGGGGGGGTGGTCCCGGGGGGGGCTCAGGGTTTTTGGGGGGGTCCCGGGGGGGTACCTGCCGGAGGGGGCCCAGGGTAGGGGGGGGTCCCGGGGGGAGCTCAGGGTTTTTGGGGGGGTCCCGGGGGGGTACCTGCCGGAGGGGGCTCAGGGTTGGGGGGGGGGGTCCCGGGGGGGGCTCAGGGTTTTTGGGGGGGGTCCCGGGGGGGTACCTGCCGGAGGGGGCCCAGGTCGGCCTTGTTGCCCAGCAGCAGCGCAGGGACCCCCTCCCGGTCCTTCACCTGCAGGATCTGCGCCAGCAGCGCAGGCAGCGCCCCGAAACTGGGGGGGGATGGGGGAGGAAGTTTAGGGGGGCTGTGGGGGGGGCTGGGGGTAAGTTTGGGGGTGTATGGGGGGGCTGGGGGCAGGTTTGAGGGGGCTATGGGGGGCTGGGAGCGGGTTTCGGGGTGCAGGGGGGCTATGGGGGGGCTGGGGGCGGGTCTGGGGATGCTGGGGGGGCTATGTGGGGGCTGAGGGCAGGTTTGGGGGGGCAGGTTTGGGGGGCTGGGGGCAGGTTTGGGGGTGTGGGGGGTTATGAGGGGGGTGGGGGTGAGTTTGGGGGGGGCAGGGGTCTATGGGGGGGCTGGTGGTAGGTTTGGGGGGGCTATGGGGGGGCTGGGGGCAGGTTTGGGGGGGCAGGTTTTGGGGGGGCTATGGGGGGCTGGGGGCAGGTTTGGGGGGGCAGGTTTGGGGGGCTATGAGGGGGGGCTGGGGGCAGGTTTGGGGGGGCAGGTTTGGGGGGCTATGAGGGGGGGCTGGGGGCAGGTTTGGGGGGGCAGGTGTTGGGGGGGCTATGAGGGGGTCTGGGGGCAGGTTTGGGGGATGCGGGGGGGGGGGTGTGTGTCAGGGAGCAGCTTTCCTGGGGGGGCTCAGGGCACAACTGCCTCAGCTCCGGGGGTCTCCTCCCCGATTTCTTGGGGTCCCCCTCCCCCATTTCGGGGGTCCCCCCCCCCCACCTGCTGCGGTCGTCGATGGCAAACACCAGCAGGAAGCCTTCCCCCCCCCGCAGCTGCTGCTCCCTGCGCTGCCCTGCGGCCTCCTGCCCAGAGGTGTCCACGACTGGGGGGGGACCCCAGAAAGGAGTTGGGGGGGGCAGAGGAGGGGCAAAAAATTGGGGAGGGGGTGGGGAGGGGGCCCCCAAATCTTCCCTGCCACCCCTCCCCCCCAGCACCCCAAAATCACCTCTGAGATGACCCCCCCCAGCACCCCAAAACCCCCTCTAGGATCCCCCCAGCACCCACCCCCACCTCTGAGATGACCCCCCCCAGCACCCCAAAACCCCCTCTAGGACCCCCCCAGCACCCCAAAATCCTCTCTAGAACCCCCCCCAGCACCCAAACCCCATCTCTGAGACCCCCCCCGGACCCCAAACCCCCCTCTAGGACCTCCCCAGCACCCAAACCCCACCTCTGAGACCCCCCTCAGCACCCCAAAATCTCTCTGGGACCCCTCCCAGCCCCCCCAAAATCCCTTCAGAGCCTCCCCCAGCCCCCCTCCCAATCCCCTCTGGGACCCCCCCCAGCACCCCAAAATCCCCTGTGGGCCACCCCAAAGTTTACCCCTTGGCGGGGGGGGGGGGGGGCTGTGTTGGATCAAAGGTGTGGGTGGGGGGGATGTTAATTTCGGGGGGGTGTCCCCCCCAAATTGGGGGGGGGTCCCCAAAGTCTCACTGTGGAGGCAGGCAGGGAGGTGGTCGATGGTGCAGAGGCTGCTGTAGGAGTCCTCGATGGTGGGGGCGTGGTGCGGGACGAAATAGGACTGGGGGAGGGGGGAAAAAGGGGGGGGGGACACCCCCCAAAATGTAACGGGGGGCACCTCAAGGGGGTGGCAGGGAGATGAAGACCCTCCCCCCACACCCCCCAATTAAAGAGGGGGGCCCCTAAAGGGAGGGGGGAAAGGGAGGAGGGGGGAAATGGGGGAAGGAGGAACGGGGTGGGGGGGAGACACACACCCCCCCCGGGGTGAGGAGGGGGAACCCCGGTTTGGAGGGAGGGGGTCGCAATATGGGGAGGGGGGGGTTCCAATATGGGGAGGGGGGTGTCCCAGTTCGGGGAGGGGATCTCAGTTTGGCGGGAGGGGGCTCCGATTTGGGCGGGGGGGGGTCTCCGATTGGGGAGGAGGGTCCCGGTAAGGGGAGGGGACCCCAGTCTGGAGTGGGATCCCAGTTTGGCGGGGGGGGGGGTCCCAGTCTGGGGGTCCTCCTCCCAGTTCTACCCCTCCCCCAGCTCGGCGCTTCCTCTCCCCAGTTTGGGGAGGGGGTTTCCAGTCTGGGGGAGGGGATCCCGTTATGAAGGGGGGGAGGGGATCCCGTTATGAAGAGGGGGAGGGTCCCAGTTTGGAGGGGTGGGGGGTGTCCCCCTTCAGGGATCCTCCTCCCGGGTCTCCTACCCCTCTCCCACTCTGGGGTGGGGGTGTCCCGGTCCTGGGCTCCTTCTCCCGGTTCGAGCCTGACCCTCCCAGTCCGGGGGGGCAGGGGGCGTCCCTCTCCCGGTCTGGAGCTCACCCTCCCGGTTCGGGGCTGACCCTCACCAGTTTTGGGTGGTTCCTCTCCCAGTCTGGGGAGGGGGTGGGGGGGCCCCCCTCCCGGTTTGCTCTCCCCAGCCCCCAGTCCGGGGCTGACCCTCCGGTTTTGGGTGGTCCCTCTCCCG
>NW_026530739.1:0-18489 GCF_014839835.1 Dryobates pubescens
GCAGGGACCAGAAGTGGGTGGGGCAGGGAGAGGAAGTGGGTGCAGGCTAGACTGGAAGTAAGCAGAGCAGGGACCAGAAGTGGGCGGGGCAGGGACCAGAAGTGGGAGCAGGTTAGACAGGAAGTAGGCAGGGCAGGGACCAGAAGTGGGCGGGGCAGGGAGAGGAAGTGGAAGCAGGTTAGACAGGAAGTAGGCAGGGCAGGGACCAGAAGTGGGTGGGGCAGGGAGGGAAGTGGGGGGGCAGGGAGAGGAAAGTGGAAGCAGGTAGACAGGAAGTAGGCAGGGCAGGGACCAGAAGTGGGCGGGGCAGGGAGAGGAAGTGGGAGCAGGTTAGACAGGAAGTAGGCAGGGCAGGGACCAGAAGTGGGCGGGGCAGGGAGAGGAAGTCGGCAGGGCAGGGACCAGAAGTGGGTGGGGCAGGGAGAGGAAGTGGGCGGGGCAGGGAGAGGAAGTGGAAGCAGGTTAGACAGGAAGTAGGCAGGGCAGGGACCAGAAGTGGGCGGGGCAGGGAGGGGAAGTAGGCAGGGCAGGGAGAGGAAGTGGAAACAGGTTAGACAGGAAGTAGGCAGGGCAGGGACCAGAAGTGGGCAGGGCAGGGAGGGGAAAGTGGGCAGGGCAGGGAGGGGAAGTGGGAGCAGGTTAGACAGGAAGTAGGCAGGGCAGGGACCAGAAGTGGGCGGGGCAGGGAGGGGAAGTGGGCGCAGGCTAGACCGGGGGCTGGGGGGCGGGGGCGACACACACACCCCCCGGAAGTGGGCGGGGCAGGGGCCAGAATCGGGCATAGGCTGGACAGGAAGTGACAGCGGCAAGCCTGGCGAGTGGGCGTGGCTTGCCCTCTGAGGCGTGGCGGGGGAGGGGGCGGGGCGGCGGCCAGCAGCGGGCGGGGCCGGCAGTGTGCCTTACGGGCCGCAGGGGAGGCGCCGCTGCCGCTTCTGGCACTCCCAGATCCAGGAGGGGCCAACCACGACCCCGCCCTGGGCCCTGGCCCGGGCGACTTTGGGGGTCCTGGGGAAGGCAGAGCTGGGGGAGGGCAGAGGCAAAGGTCAGGAGGTCAAAAGGTCAAGAGGGGCAGCCTGGGCTTCCCCCCTCCCCCTCCCCCCAAACCTCCTCCCAGTGCCTCCTGGTTTCCCCAAAGCCTCTCCCAGCTGCTCCCAGTTGCCCTCAGTCCCCTCCCAGTCCCCCCCGACCCCTCTCCCAGTATGGCTCCAGTGCTTCCCAGTGCCTCCAAACCTCCTCCCAGGGGCCCCCAAATCCCCTCCCAGTGCATCCCAGCTCCCTCCAGCCAATCCCAGCCCTTCCCCTCCCCACCCTGCCAATCCCAGGTCCCACCCAGCCAACCCCAGCCCTTCCCATCCCCACCCAGCCAATCCCAGCCCTTCCCCTCCCTCCCCTCCCCACCCAGCCCTTCCCATCCCCACCCAGCCAACCCCAGCCCTTCCCATCCCCACCCAGCCAATCCCAGCTCCCTCCAGCCAACCCCAGCCCTCCCCCACCCCCAGCCCAGCCAATCCCGTGGCCTCACACGAGGTGGGTGCAGGCCTCTGTCCAATCAGGGCTGTAGGTTGCCCCCAGCCCCAGGGCTGCCTCCCGCAGTTGGCTCCTCAGGGGGTTCTCGAAGCCACTCAGGGCAAAGACCACGCCCCCCAGCACGGGGGCAGGGCCTGAGCCCTTGGGGGCGGGGCTAGAGCCCTTGGGGGAGGAGCTCGAGCCTTTGTGGGCGGAGCCAGGTGCCTTGGGGGTGGAGTTGGAGCCCCTGGGGGAGGAGCTTGGAGCCTTGGGGGTGGAGCTCAGAGCCTTGGGGGTGGAGCCTGGAGCCTTGAGGGTGGAGCTGGGGGACTTCTGGGTGGAGCTTGAGGCCTTGGGGGCGGAGTTGGCCACCTTGGGGGCGGGGCTTGAGACGCTGGGGCCAGGGCCAGGCGCCGGCTGCTTGCCGGGGGGGGTCCCATTGGCTTTGGGGGGTGGGAGGCGGCGCTTGGGGGCCTGGGGAAAGAAAAGGGGGGGGGGGAGAGGGGGGAGTTGGGTAGCTGGGACCCCAAATCTCTAGGGGAGAGACCACCTGGGACCCCAAAGCTGTAAGAGACAGACCCCTGAGCCCCCAGATCTATAGGGAAAAGAGCCTTGGGACCCCACAGCTATAGGGGGTGGGGGGCTGGGGCCCCAAAGCGAGAGGGGAGAGCCCTCTGGGACCCCAAAGCTATAGGGGGAGAGACCCCTGGGACCCCAAAGCTACAGGGGAGAGACCCCTGGGACCCCAAAGCTACAGGGAAGGGACCCTGGGACCCTCAATCTATAGGGAGGAGACCTCTGGGATCCCAAATCTATAGGAGAAGGATCCCTGAGACCCAAAATCTATAGGTCCCAGTCCCTCCCCACCCCCCCAGGTCCCTACCTTGGGACTGCTCTGCAGGGCAGCTGCTGCATAGCTGGGACCAGGGGAGGCCTGGGTAGGACCTGCAGGGAGGTCCCAGAGCCTCGCAGTTAAGCCCAGTAGCACCCAGTAGCTCCCAGTATCCCCAGGCTCCCTCCCAGCGCCACCCAACCCCCCTGCCAATGCCTCCCAGTATCACCCAACTCCATCCCAGTGTCTCTCAGTGCCTCCCAGTATCATCCCAACCTCCTCCCAGTCTGTCCTATGCCCTCCCAGCACCTCCCAGTATCCTCCAAACTCCCTCCCAGGGCCTCCCCATCAGTCCCAGCAGCTCCCAGCCCCCTTCCCAGTTCCCTCCCAGTGCCCCCAAAGTCCCCTCCCATAACCCCTCCCAGCACCTGCGGGGGATGAAGGTCTCTGGTAGAAGAGGGAGCCAGGGGGTCGTGGGGGGCTGCCCCCCTCCTCCCTCAGGGTGAAGGGTCCCAGGCGTCGGACCTGGGGGGGGGGGAGGCCCTTAAGGGTCAGAGGGGGGCAGATGTGGGGCTGGGGGGGGGCAGTTATGGGGAGGGAGGGGGCAGGTGGGGGCTGGGGGGGGCTCACCGGGGTCTCTTCCTTGTCCTCAGGGGGAGAGAAGACTCTGACAAAGGAGAGGCCAAAGGGACGAGTCTGGGGGGGGGGGGGGGAGGGGGGCACCAGTTCAAACCAGTGCAGAGCAGCTGGGCCCCCAGGATGGCACAGGGCAGCCCAGCTACCCCCCAGACCCCTCCCCAGGCCCCTCCCACCCCCCCCCGGCCCCGCCCACCTGGCAGTAGGGCTGGCTGCAGACCAACCGCAGCCTCTCCCAGCTCTTCCCAGCCACGCCCTTCACCAGCGATTGGGCGCCGAAGAGCCGCACCCGCTTCAGCTCCGCCCCTGCCCGGCTCTCATTGGGCGACAGGAAAGCGGCGGTGGGCACTAGGACCTGGGAGGGGAGGGGGCAGGGGGAGAGGGGGAGAGAGAGAGAGAGACCAAGATGGCGGCACCCAGGGGAAGCCCAAGTGGAGCTGTCTATGGAGGGACCAAGATGGCAGCACCCAGGGGAAGCCCAAGTGGAGCTGTCTATGGAGGGACCAAGATGGCAGCACCCAGGGGAAGCCCAAGTGGAGCTGTCTATGGAGGGACCAAGATGGCAGCACCCAGGGGAAGCCCAAGTGGAGCTGTCTATGGAGGGACCAAGATGGCAGCACCCAGGGCCAGCCCAAGTGGAGCTGTCTATGGAGGCACCAAGATGGCAGCACCCAGGGGAAGCCCAAGTGGAGCTGTCTATGGAGGGACCAAGATGGCAGCACCCAGGGGAAGCCCAAGTGGAGCTGTCTATGGAGGGACCAAGATGGCAGCACCCAGGGGAAGCCCAAGTGGAGCTGTCTATGGAGGGACCAAGATGGAGGCACCCAGGGCCAGCCCAAGTGGAGCTGTCTATGGAGGGACCAAGATGGCAGCACCCAGGGGAAGCCCAAGTGGAGCTGTCTATGGAGGGACCAAGATGGCAGCACCCAGGGGAAGCCCAAGTGGAGCTGTCTATGGAGGGACCAAGATGGCAGCACCCAGGGGAAGCCCAAGTGGAGCTGTCTATGGAGGGACCAAGATGGAGGCACCCAGGGGAGCCCAAGTGGAGCTGTCTATGGAGGGACCAAGATGGCAGCACCCAGGGGAAGCCCAAGTGGAGCTGTCTATGGAGGGACCAAGATGGCAGCACCCAGGGGAAGCCCAAGTGGAGCTGTCTATGGAGGGACCAAGATGGCAGCACCCAGGGGAAGCCCAAGTGGAGCTGTCTATGGAGGGACCAAGATGGCAGCACCCAGGGGAAGCCCAAGTGGAGCTGTCTATGGAGGCACCAAGATGGCGGCACCCAGGGCAAGCCCAAGTGGAGCTGTCTATGGAGGCACCAAGATGGAGGCACCCAGGGGAAGCCCAAGTGGAGCTGTCTATGGAGGGACCAAGATGGCAGCACCCAGGGGAAGCCCAAGTGGAGCTGTCTATGGAGGGACCAAGATGGCAGCACCCAGGGGAAGCCCAAGTGGAGCTGTCTATGGAGGGACCAAGATGGAGGCACCCAGGGGAAGCCCAAGTGGAGCTGTCTATGGAGGGACCAAGATGGCAGCACCCAGGGGAAGCCCAAGTGGAGCTGTCTATGGAGGGACCAAGATGGCGGCGCCCATGGGGGGACAAACATGGCGGCGTACGGGGAGGGGCGGGGGATAGCCAATAAGGCGCCCCGGGGGTCACGCGCCGCGGTCACGTGGTCTCACCTCGTAGTCGCCCCCCGCCAGCCCCACCAGCACCTCCACGAAGGCTGAGCCGCAGTTGCCGATATGGAGGCTGTGGATGGGTTTGGGCTCTGCCAGCTGCCGCCGGCGAGGACCAGTGAGGGCCCAGGGAGCAGCCAGGGATGCTCCCAGTGCACAGCAGTCAGCACCAGCCCCTGCCAGTGCCCCCCGAGCCTGCCCTACAGCCTCCAGCTCCCCCCTCCCCGTGCACCAAAATACCTTCCCCGTGCCTCCCAGTCTGCCCCAGTCCATCCCAGTGCCTCCCAGTCTGCCCCAGTCCATCCCAGTCCCCTCCCAGGGCCTGCCAGTCCCTCCCCGTCTGCCCCAGTGCCCTCCCAGTGCCTCCCAGTCCCTTCCAGTCTGCCCCAGTCCATCCCAGTGCCTCCCGTCCCTTCCCGGTCTGCCCCAGTCCATCCCAGTGTCTCCCAGTCCATCCCAGTCGCTCCCAGTCCATCCCAGTGCCTCCCAGTCCTTCCAGTCTGCCCCAGTCCATCCCAGTGCCTCCCAGTCCCTTCCCGTCTGCCCCAGTCCATCCCAGTGTCTCCCAGTCCCTCCCAGTCTGCCCCAGTCCATCCCAGTGCCTCCCAGTCCCTTCCAGTCTGCCCCAGTCCATCCCAGTGCCTCCCAGTCCATCCCAGTCTGCCCCAGTCCATCCCAGTCCCCTCCCAGTCCATCCCAGTCCATCCCAGTTTCCTCCCAGGGCCTCCCAGTCCCTCCCAGTCTGCCCCAGTGCCCTCCCAGTCCCTCCCAGTGCCTCCCAGTACATCCCAGTCTCTCCCAGTCCATCCCAGTCCCCATCCAGTACATCCCAGTCCATCCCAGTCCCCATCCAGTGCCCTCCCAGTACATCCCAGTGCCCTCCCAGTACATCCCAGTCCCCCCAGTACCTCCAGCACGACGCTGATTTGCTTCTCCCCGCCCTTGGCCGAGAGCCATCGGCCTCCCTCGTCCGGCTGGCAGCAGGTTGGAGGCTGGAACCGCTGTGGGGAGGCTCCCAGTACATCCCAGTCCCTCCCAGTCCCCCTCCAGCACCCTCCAGGCCCTCCACATCTCCCCGCACACCCTCCAGTGCCTCCCACTATCCCCCTCCCGCTCCCCTCCGACGCCTCTCCAGTGCCCCCCGGAGCCTCCTCGGTGCCCTCCTGGACCCTTCCCAGTCCCGCCCCCCCCGGTGCCCTCCGCTGCCCTGCCCAGCCCTCCCGCTCCTCTCGGTGCCCTCCGGACCCTCCCCCCACGCCGCTGCTCGCGGGGGCCCTCACCGGATCCTCGCTGCTAACGGAGAGGACGCGGCGCAGGGGCACCTCCGGCATCGCGGCGCCGTTCCCGCCTCAGGGCGGCAGGCCGGAAGCCGCCTTCGCCGCGACCGGAAGTTCCTCTCGCTCCGACCGGATGTTGGCCCCCCCGAGCCGAGCCGAGCAGCAGCCTGACCTCCTCCTCATGGCCGACCGGAAGTGACGCACCCCACCCCCCCCCCGAGGCCTAGCGTAAGCCGCCCTGCGCCTGGCGGCTTCCGGCGGCGCCGCCGCGCACGAGGCTGGAGCCGCACTGCCCCCTGGCGGCCGCCCGCGGGGGCGCTTTGGAACCACCACCCCCCAAGGGCTCCAGGCGGAGGAGCCCCCGGGGGGGGGGAGCTGCAATTAGCGAGTCTGGGGCCGTAATTAACAGCCCCTGGGGGCAATTAACAGCCCGGAGAGGGTTAACCAGCGGCAGGGCTGGGGAAAATTAAGACCCCCGAGGTGTAATGAAGAGCTAATTAAGAGCTAATTAAGAGCCCACGGAGCCCAGGAGGGTCATTAAGAGCCCTTAGGGGGTAATTAAGACCCCAAGGGGGGTAATTAAGACTCCAAGGTGGGTAATTAACAGCCCAGGAGAGTCATTAACAGCCCTTAGGGGTAATTAAGACCCCAAGGGGGGTAATTAAGACCCCAAGGGGGGTAATTAACAGCCCAGGAGAGTCATTACCAGCCCTTAAGGGGTAATTAAGACCCCAAGGGGGGTAATTAATAGCCCAGGAGGGTCATTACCAGCCCTTAAGGGGTAATTAAGACCCCAAGGGGGGTAATTAAGACCCCAAGGGGGGTAATTAACAGCCCGGGAGGATCATTAAGAGCCCTTAGGGGGTAATTAAGACCCCAAGGGGGGTAATTAACAGCCCGGGAGGGTCATTAAGAGCCTTTAGGGGGTAATTAAGACCCCAAGGGACGTAATTAAGACCCCAAGGGGGTTAATTAACAGCCCGGGAGGGTCATTAAGAGCCCTTAGGGGGTAATTAAGACCCCAAGGGGGGTAATTAACAGCCCGGGAGGGTCATTAAGAGCCCTTAGGGGGTAATTAAGACCCCAAGGGGGGTAATTAACAGCCCAGGAGGGTCATTAAGATCCCTTAGGGGGTAATTAAGACCCCAAGGGGGGTAATTAAGACCCCAAGGGGGGTAATTAACAGCCTAGGGGGATCATTAAGAGCCTTTAGGGGATAATTAAGACCCCAAGGGGGGTAATTAAGACCCCAAGGGGGCTAATTAAGAGCCCTTAGGGGGTAATGAAGAGCCTGGGGGGGTAATTAAGCAGCTAATTAAGTGCTAATTAAGAGCCCAAGTGATCAAGGTCAGGCCTCAGTTTATTGAGCCCAGAGAGCTGGGAGGGCACTGGGGGGGGGGGGGGGGTCTGGGGGGGACACTGGGAGGGAACTGGGGGGGGGGGGGGGGAACTGGTTGGACTGGGAGGGACTGGGCAGGGGTCTGGGGGTGGGACTGGCCCAGACTGGGGGCTCCTGGCCCCCCCAGTCCAGCCCAGTTCAGCCCAGTAAGCGACTGTACTCCGCCAGGGCCGAGGACTTCTTCACCCCGTCCCAGATCCGGGCAGCGTAGTGGAACCTGCAGGGGGCACCAGTGAGCACCAGGAGGGACCAGTGGGGACCAGTGGGGACCAGTATGGACCAGTGGGGACCAGTATGGACCATTATAGACCAGTAGGGACCAGTGGAGACCAGTGGGGACCAGTGGGGACCAGTATGGACCAGTATGGACCAGTATGGACCAGTGGGGACCAGTGTAAACTACTATGGACCAGTATGGACCAATATGGACCAGTATGGACCAGTGGGGACCAGTATGGGCCAGTAGGGACCAGTGCAGACCAGTAGGGGCCAGTAGGGGCCAGTAAGGGTCAATATGGATCAATATGGACCAGTATGGACCAGTAGGGACCAATAGGGACCAGTGTGGACCAGTATGGACCAGTATGGACCAGTACGGACCAATAGAGACCAGTAGGGACCAGTATGGACCAGTATGGATCATTAGGGACCAATAGGGACCAGTAGGGACCAATATGGACCAGTAGGAACCAGTATGGACCAATATGGACCAGTATGGACCAGTGGGGACCAGTGGGGACCAGGCTGCCCTCACACACCCCAGTGAGACCCCCCCCAGACCAGCACAAACCAGTACAGACCAGCAGAGAGGCACAGCTGCCCCTCCAGTGCCCTCCCAGTGCCCTCCCAGTCCCTCCCAGTGCCCCCCCACTCCTCCCAAATCCCCTCCCAGTCCAAACCAGTGCCCCCCAATCCCCTCCCAGTCCATCCCAGTGCCCCCCAATCCCCTCCCAGTCCAAACCAGTGCCCCCAAACCCCTCCCAGGCCATCCGAGTCCCCTCCCAATCCCCTCCCAGTGCCTCCCAGTCCCTTCCCAGTCCCTCCCAGTCTCTCCCAGTCCCCTCCCAGTCCCTCCCAATCCCCTCCCAGTCCCCTCCCAGTCCCTCCCAATCCCCTCCCAGTCCATCCCAGTGCCTCCCAATCCCCTCCCAGTGCCTCCCAGCCCCTCCCAGTCCCTCTCAGTCTCTTCCCAGTCCCTCCCAGTCCCCACCCAGTCCCTTCCAGTGTCCTCCCAGTCCCTCCCAATCCCTTCCCAGCTCCTTCCAGTCCCTCCCAGTCCCCTCCCAGTCCCCACCTACTCCCTTCCAGTGTCCTCCCAGTCCCTCCCAGTGCCCCCCCACTCCTCCCAAATCCCCTCCCAGTCCATCCCAGTCCTCCCAAATCCCCTCCCAGTCCATCCCAGTCCTCCCAAATCCCCTCCCAGTCCATCCCAGTCTCTCCCAGTCCCTTCCCAGTCCCTCCCAGTGCCTCCCAGTCCCTTCCCAATCCCCTCCCAGTGCCTCCCAGTCCCTTCCCAGTCCCCTCCCAGTGCCTCCCAGTCCCTCCCCAGTCCCTCCCAATCCCCTCCCAGTCTCTCCCAGTCTCTCCCAGTCCCCTCCCAGTGCCTCCCAGTCCCCTCCCAGTCCCTCCCAGTCCCTTCCCAGTCCCTCCCAGTCCCTTCCCAGTCCCTTCCCAGTCCCTCCCAGTCTCTCCCAGTCCCCCCCAGCCCCTCCCAGTCCCCCCCAGTCCCCCCCAGCCTCACCAGTTCCTCTCAGTCAGCAGGGTGTGTGAGAGCTGGGCTCGGGCGGCCGCCAGGACCCTGCCCCGGAGCCTTCCCAGCAGGGTCCCAAAGGAGCCATGGCCCCGGAACTGGGGCAGCTGGGGGAAGAGGGGAGCCCCTGCCCCGCCTGGGGAGCCCCACTCAGCCGGGCAGGGCACTGCCAGGGGCTTTGGGGGCACTGGGAGGCACTGGGAGGCACTGGGAGGCACTGGGAGAGGGTCGGGGGGCACCGGGAGGGACTGGGAGGGGATTGGGGGACACTGGGATGGACTGGGAGGGGATTGGGGGGCACTGGGATGGACTGGGAGGGGATTGGGTGGCACTGGGATGGACTGGGAGGGGATTGGGGGGGAATGGGAGGGGATTGGGTGGCACTGGGAGGGACTGGGAGGGGATTGGGGGGGCACTGGTTTGGACTGGGAGGGGATTGGGGGGCACTGGTTTGGACTGGGAGGGGATTGGGGGGCACTGGGATGGACTGGGAGGGGATTGGGGGGCACTGGGATGGACTGGGAGGGGATTGGGGGGGCACTGGTTTGAACTGGGAAGGGATTGGGGGGCACTGGTTTGGACTGGGAGGGGATTGGGAGGGCACTGGGAGGGACTGGGAGGGGATTGGGAGGGCACTGGGATGGACTGGGAGGGGATTGGGGGGCACTGGTTTGGACTGGGAGGGGATTTGGGAGGAGTGGGGGGGCACTGGGAGGGACTGGGGTGGACTGGGAGGGGATTTGTGTAAGCTGGGAGGGGGTTTGAGGGGACTGGGAGGCACTGGGAAGAGTCTGGGGGCACTGGGGAGGGCTCTGGGGCACTGGGGAGGGGTCTGGGGGCACTGGGAGCTGCTGGGGGGCACTGGGGAGGACTCTGGGGGGTTCTGGGGGCTGGGCCCGGGGCTCAGCAGGCCTGGGCAGGGCTCTGGGGGGCCTCTGGGGGTCGCTCTGGGGGGCTCGGGGGGCGCTGGGCCCGGGGCTCACCAGGCCTGGGCAGGGCTCGGGGGGGCTCTGGGGGTCGCCCTGGGGGGCTCGGGGGGCTGGGCCCGGGGCTCACCAGGCCGGGGCAGGGCTCGGGGGGGCTCGGGGGGCTGGGCCCGGGGCTCACCAGGCCTGGGCAGGGCTCGGGGGGGCTCGGGGGGCTGGGCCCGGGGCTCACCAGGCCTGGGCAGGGCTCGGGGGGGCTCGGGGGGCTGGGCCCGGGGCTCACCAGGCCTGGGCAGGGCTCTGGGGGGCTCTGGGGGGCTGGGCCCGGGGCTCAGCAGGCCTGGGCAGGGCTCTGGGGGGCTCTGGGGGCTGGGCCCGGGGCTCACCAGGCCTGGGCAGGGCTCTGGGGGGCTCGGGGGGCTGGGCCCGGGGCTCACCAGGCCTGGGCAGGGCTCTGGGGGTCGCTCTGGGGGGCTCGGGGGGCTGGGCCCGGGGCTCACCGGGCCCGGGGCTCACCAGGCCTGGGCAGGGTCTCCTCGGGGCCCTCAGGCTCCAGCGGGGGCAGGAGGAAGAGATTCACTTCCGGGTCGAGGAAGCCTTCCGGCAGGGCCGGGAGCAGCTCCCGCGCGGGCAGGGACCCTGCGGGGGGGGAGGGGCCTCGGCTTAAGCCACGCCCCCTCCGTCTAAGCCACGCCCCCCCTCAGCGCACGGCCGCTTCGGCTCCGCCCACGCCGCCAGCCCAGGCTCCGCCCATGGCGCGCGGCCCCAACGGAGCCCCCCCCCCGAGTGCCCCCCCCGGGGCCTCCCAGTCCCTCCCAGTCCCTCCCAGCCACTCCCAGTCCCTCCCAGTGCCTTCCCAGTCCCCTCCCAGTCCCTCCCAGTCCCTCCAGTCCCTCCCAGTGCCTTCCCAGTCCCTCCCAGTGCCTCCCAACCCCTCCCAGTCCCTTCCCAGTCCCCTCCCAGTCCCTCCCAGTCCCTCCCAGTGCCTTCCCAGTCCCTCCCAGTGCCTCCCAAACCCCTCCCAGTGCCTCCCAGTCCCCTCCCAGTACCTCCCAGTCCCTCCCAGTCCCCTCCCAATCCCCCCCAGTGCCTCCCAGTCCCTCCCAGTCCCCTCCCAGCCCCTCCCAGTCCCCTCCCAGCCCCTCCCAGCCCCCTCCCAGTCCCCCCCAGTGCCTCCCACTCCCTCCCAGCCCCTCCCAGTCCCCTCCCAGTCCCACCCAGTGCCTCCCAGTCCCCTCCCAGCCCCTCCCAGTCCCTCCCAGTGCCCTCCCAGTCCCCTCCCAGTCCCTCCCAGTGCCTCCCAGTCCCTCCCAGTCCCTCCCAGTCCCCTCCCAGTCCCTCCCAGTTCCCTCCCAGTCCCCTCCCAGTGCCCTCCCAGTCCCTCCCAGTCCCCTCCCAGCCCCTCCCAGTGCCCTCCCAGTCCCTCCCAGTCCCCTCCCAGTCCCTCCCAGTGCCTCCCAGTCCCCTCCCAGTGCCCCCAGTGCCCCCCAGTACCCTTGTACTTGAGGTGGGAGTGAGCCATCAGCCTGTCCAGCACTTGGTGCATCTGCCGCAGCCGCCGAGGGCAGAAGGCCTCCGGGCGAGCCCTGGTCTGGACGAACACTTGGGGGGCAGATGTGGGGCTGGGGGGGTGGTTATGGGGCTGGGGGGGGCAGATGTGGGGCCCTGGGGGGTGGTTATGGGGCTGGGGGGGGCAGATGTGGGGCCCTGGGGGGTGGTTATGGGGCTGGAGGGGGCAGATGTGGGGCCCTGGGGGGTGGTTATGGGGCTGGGGGGGGGCAGATGTGGGGCTGGAGGGGTGGTTATGGGGGCTGAGAGGGGCAGATGTGGGGCTGAGGGGGTGGTTATGGGGCTGGGTGGGGGCAGATGTGTGGCCCTGGGGGGTGGTTATGGGTCTGGGGGGGGCAGATGTGGGGCCCTGGGGGGTGGTTATGGGGCTGGGAGGGGCAGATGTGGGGCCCTGGGGGGTGGTTATGGGGCTGGGGGGGGCAGATGTGGGGCTGGGGGGGTGGTTATGGGGATTGGGGGGGGGCAGATGTGGGGCTGGAGGGGTGGTTATGGGGCTGAGAGGGGCAGATGTGGGGCTGAGGGGGTGGTTATGGGGCTGGGGGGGGCAGATGTGTGGCCCTGGGGAGTGGTTATGGGGCTGGGGGGGGGCAGATGTGGGGCCCTGGGGGGTGGTTATGGGGCTGGGGGGGGGGCAGATGGTGGGGCCCTGGGGTGTGGTTATGGGGCTTGGGGGGGGCAGATGTGGGGCCATGGGAGGTGGTTATGGGGCTGGGGGGGCAGGATGTGGGGTTGGGGGCACCGTTGTGGGGCTGGGGGGGGTAGATGTGGGGCCGGGGGGTGGGGGGAGATGTGGGTCAGGGACATGTGGGGCTGGGATCTGTGGGGCAGGGATCTATGGGGCTGGGGGGTGTGGGGCAGGGATCTATGGGGCTGGGATCTGTGGGGCAGGGATTGGGTTCCCTGGGGCAGGGATCTATGGGGCAGGGATTGGGATCTGTGGGGCAGGGATCTGTGGGCAGGGAGCTGTGGGGCAGGATCTGTGGGGCAGGGATCTATGGGGCCGGAGCTGTGGGTGCAGGGATCCGTGGGGCAGGGATCTATGGGACAGGGATCTATGGGGCCAGAGCTGTGGGGCTGGATCCGTGGGGCAGGGATCCATGGGGCAGGGATCCGTGGGGCCGGATCTGTGGGGCAGGGATCCGTGGGGCAGGGACCTATGGGACAGGGATCCGTGGGGCAGGAATCCGTGGGGCTGGGATCTGTGGGGGCGGGATCCGTGGGGCAGGGATCTATGGGACAGGGATCCGTGGGGCTGGGATCCATGGGGCAGGGATCCGTGGGGCCGGATCTGTGGGGCAGGGATCTGTGGGGCAGGGATGTGGTGGGGCTGGGATTCCGTGGGGCAGGGATCCGTGGGGCAGGGATCCGTGGGGCAGGGACCTATGGGACAGGGATCCGTGGGGCAGGGATCCGTGGGGCCGGATCTGTGGGGCCAGATCTGTGGGGCAGGGATCTGTGGGGCAGGGATCCGTGGGGCTGGGATCCATGGGGCAGGGATCCGTGGGGCAGGGATCTGTGGGGCAGGGATCTGTGGGGCCGGATCCGTGGGGCAGGGATCCGTGGGGCCGGATCTGTGGGGCAGGGATCTGTGGGGCCGGATCCGTGGGGCAGGGATCCATGGGGCAGGGATCCGTGGGGCCGGATCCGTGGGGCCGGATCTGTGGGGCCGGATCTGTGGGGCAGGGATCCGTGGGGCTCACCCAGGTGTGGGTAGTACTCGGAGGGCTCATCGGGGCCCGCGGCGCCGGGGGGGGCTCGTGGCTGGGGGAGGGGGTGGAGGGCTTCACCATCTCGGCCGTCTGCAGGAACCTGGGCGGGGGGCAGCCGGGGGTCACTTGTGGGGCGGGCAGGGGCAGTTGGGGGGGGCTGAGGCGGGGGGCTGGGGGGCACACGGGGGCCTGGGGGAGCGGTTGTGGGGGTGAGAGGGGAGTTGGGGGGCTGGGGGTGGGTTTCGGGGGGGGCAGCTGTGGGGCTGGGGCATCCCTCCGGCCCTCTATGGGTCTGAGTCTCTATGGCTCCCCATGGGTCTCTATGGGTCCCTATGGGTCCCCATGGCTCTCTATGGCTCTCTATGGATCCCTATGGCTCCCTATGGGTCCCTTATGTGGCTCCCCATGGCTCCCTATGGGCTCCCTATAGCTCCTCCCATGGCTCCCTATGGGTCCCGTATGGCTCTCTAATGGCTCCCTATGGCTCCCTATAGATCCCTATGGCTCCCATGGGTCCCTATGGCTCTCTATGGCTCCCTATGGGTCTCTATGGGTCCCCATGGTCCCTATGATCTCTATGGGTCCCCATGGCTCCCCATGGCGCCCTATGGCTCCCTAACTGGGTCCCCATGCTCTCTGTGGGTCCCCATGGGTTCATCTAGGGTCCACATGGCTCCCCCATGGCCCTCTGTGGGTCCCCATGGCTCTCTATGGGTCCCATGGCTTCCCTCGATGGTTCCCCATGGCTCCCCATGGCTCCTCGGTGGGTCCACATGGCTTCCCTATGGCTCCCCATTGCCTCCCTCATGGCTTCCCCATGGGCTCCCTAGGCTGGCCCCATGGCTCTCTGTGGGTCCCCATGGCTCCCTATGGCTCCCCCATGGCTCCCTATGGGGTCCCCCATGGCTCTCCTGTGGGTCCCTCATGGCACCTCCTGTGGGTCCCCCATGGCTATCCATGGCTCTCCTGTGGTCCCATGGCTCCCCATGGCTCTCTATGGGTCCCCATGGCTCTTCTGTGGGTCCCCATGCCTCCCATGGCTTCCCCATGGCGCCCTAATGGGTCCCCCATGGCTCCCTCTGTGTCCCCCCCGGGTTGCCCCTGACCGCCCGCGGGGCCTCACGAGCCCCCCGGGGTCGCTGTGGGTGCCTCTGGTGTCCGTGGGGCCGAGGGGGCGCCCGTGGGGCAGGCTGTGGGGCAGACCTGTAGAGGCCCAGGTCGGTGAACCAGTCCTGCACCAGCAGCACCACGTGGCAGACGGTGAAGAGGAAGGCAGCGATCTGCAGGGACTGAAGCGGGGAGGGGCTGGCACCCGGGGGGGGGGAGCCCCAAGGCACCCCCCAGCCACCCCCCCCCCACTCTGCCACTCCTATGAGCCCCGTTATTACCCCCTTATTAATCCTTTATTAGCTCTTCATTAGCCACTCATTAGCCCTTTTCTCCCCCACCTGCCCCCCCCAGGGACCCCTCCCTCCTGTTCCCCCTATTACCCCCTTTAGTACCCCTTTATTACTCCTTCATTAGCACTTTATTAGGCAGTTATTAACCCTTTATTAGGCAGTTATTAACCCTTCATTAGCCTTTTCTCTCCCCCACCTGCCCCCCAGGGACCCCGCCCTCTGTTCCCCCTATTAGCCCCTTTAGTACCCCTTTATTACTCCTTCATTAGCACTTTATTAGGCAGTTATTAACCCTTTATTAGGCAGCTATTAACTCTTCTTTAGCCTCTTCTCTCCCCCCCCTTCCCTCCAGGGACCCCTCCCCCCTGTTCCCCTTATTAGCCCCTTTATGACCCTTTCATTTCCCCTTTATTAGCACTTTATTAGGCAGTTATTAACCCTTTATTAGGCAGTTATTAACCCTTCATTAGCCTCTTCTCTCCCCCACCTACCCCCCAGGGACCCCTCCCTCCTGTTCCCCTTATTAGCTCCTTTATCATCCCTTCCATACTCCTTCATTAGCACTTTATTAGGCAGTTACTAACCCTTTATTAGGCAGTTATTAACCCTTTATTAGGTAGTTATTAACCCTTCATTAGCCTTTTCTCTCCCCCCCCTGCCCCCCAGGGACCCCTCCCTCCTGTTCCCCCTATTAGCTCCTTTAGTACCCCTTTATTACTCCTTCATTAGCACTTTATTAGGCAGTTACTAACCCTTTATTAGGCAGTTATTAACCCTTTATTAGGCAGTTATTAACCCTTCATTAGCCTTTTCTCTCCCCCCCCTTTCCCCCAGGGACCCCTCCCTCCGGTTCCCCCTGTTAGCCCCTTTAGTACCCCTTTATTACTCCTTCATTAGCACTTTATTAGGCAGTTATTAACCCTTTATTAGGTAGTTATTAACCCTTCATTAGCCTTTTCTCTCCCCCACCTACCCCCCAGGGACCCCTCCCCCCTGTTCCCCTTATTAGCCCCTTTATGACCCTTTCATTTCCCCTTTATTAGCACTTTATTAGGCAGTTATTAACCCTTTATTAGGCAGTTATTAACCCTTCATTAGCCTCTTCTCTCCCCCACCTACCCCCCAGGGACCCCTCCCTCCTGTTCCCCCTATTAGCTCCTTTATGACCCTTTCATTTCTCCCTTATTAGCACTTTATTAGGCAGTTATTAACCCTTTATTAGGCAGTTATTAACCCTTTATTAGGTAGTTATTAACCCTTCATTAGCCTTTTCTCTCCCCCCCCCCTCCCCCCAGGGACCCCTCCCTCCTGTTCCCCCTATTAGCCCCTTTATTACCCCTTCATTACTCCTTCATTAGCACTTTATTAGGCAGTTATTAACCCTTTATTAGGCAGTCATTACCCTTCATTAGCCTCTTCTCCCCCCCCCTACCCCCCAGGGACCCCTCCCTCCTGTTCCCCCTATTGGCTCCTTTATTACCCCTTCATTACTCCTTCATTAGCACCTTATTAGGAAGTTATTAACCCTTCATTAGCCTTTTCTCTTCCCCCCCTACCTCCCCAGGTATCTACCAGAACTCCCCAGGAGACACCCCCCCCCAACCCCCCCTCCCATTATCCCTGTTAGCCTCATTATCACCCCTTAATCAGCCACTCATTAGCCCTTATTTAGCAATATAATAGTCATTTATTTGCCTTTATCAGCTACTTATTAGTCCCTCATTAGCCTCTTTCAGCCCATAATCAGACCCTTATTAACCCTTAATGAACCTCTTATTAGCCCTCGATTAGCCTCTAATTAACCCTTTATGGGCTCATGTTTACTCCTGGATTGGCCACTTACTACTCGTTTATTAGCCCATTAATTAGCATCTCATTGGCTGTAATTAGCCCCCTATTAACCCGTTAATTTAGCCCCTTAAGGAGCTCCTTATTAGCCCCTCCTCTACCCTCTTACTAGCCATGCATTGAGCTTTTATTAGCCCCTTGTTAGCCCCTTTATTAACTCTTATTAACCCCTTAATTACCCCTTAATCACCCTGTTATTAACTCCCTATTAACGCCTTAATTACCCCTTAATCACCCTGTTATTAACTCCCTATTAACCCCTTAATTACCCCTTAATCACCCTGTTATTAACTCCCTATTAACCCCTTAATCACCCCTTAATCACCCTCTTATTAACTCCCTATTAACCCCTTAATTACCCCTTAATCACTTTGTTATTAACTCCCTATTAACCCCTTAATTACCCCTTAATCACCCTGTTATTAACTCCCTATTAACCCCTTAATTACCCCTTAATCACCCTCTTATTAACTCCCTATTAACCCCTTAATTACCCCTTAATCACCCTGTTATTAACTCCCTATTTACCCCTTAATTACCCCTTAATCACCCTGTTATTAACTCCCTATTAACCCCTTAATTACCCCTTAATCACCCTCTTATTAACTCCCTATTAACCCCTTAATTACCCCTTAATCACCCTGTTATTAACTCCCTATAAACCCCTTAATTACCCCTTAATCACCCTGTTATTAACTCCCTATTAACCCCTTAATTACCCCTTAATCACCCTGTTATTAACTCCCTATTAACCGCTTAATTACCCCTTAATCACCCTGTTATTAACTCCCTATTAACCCCTTAATTACCCCTTAATCACTTTGTTATTAACTCCCTATTAACCCCTTAATCACCCCTTAATCACCCTGTTATTAACTCCCTATTAACCCCTTAATTACCCCTTAATCACCCTGTTATTAACTCCCTATTAACCCCTTAATTACCCCTTAATCACCCTGTTATTAGCTATTAAGCCCTTAATTACCCCTTCTTCACCCCACTGTTAAACCCCCTAACCCCCTCCAATTCACCCCCTTAATTGCCCTCATTAACCACCACCTTAATTACCCTCTCATTCCCTTCATTAGCCTATTAATTAGCCTATTAATTAGCACTAATTAACCCTACTTGCATCCTACGTGGGCATGGGGAAGACCATACTCAGGAGCACTTCATCTCACACACACCCCCTTAATTAGACCTAATTAACCCCTCAATTAGCCCTCCATACCCCCCCCATATGATTAGCCCGTAATCAAGGGGTTATTAGCTGGTTAATTAGCGCTAATGAAGCTCACCTGCATCTCGATGTAGGTGTGGGGGAGGCTGTACTCGGGGGGCAGCTTCCTGTCGTTGTTGATGAGGTGGTCCAGGAGGGCGGGGCTCAGGATGGGCTGGTGATTAATTAGCTACTAATCAATCGATCAGGCAAGGGAGGAGCCCTCGGGGCGATTAAGTGCCCATTAGGGGGTTAATTAGGGGGGCAAAGGAGGGGAATAGAGGTGGGAAAAGGAAAAGTTAAGGGCTAGTGGGCGCGAATCAGTGAGCAGCTCCTGTTAATTAGGGGTAATTAGGGCTTATTAGGCTTAATTAAGCGGCTATTAGGGATATTGAGCGGTTATTAGAGGCTCTGGGGATGTAATTAAAGGGCAATCAGAGCCAAGCCGGAGCCAAGAGGTAATTAAGGCACATTGGGGGTGGTGAAGGGTGGGCAGGGGTTGATTAAGTGCTAATGCGCGACAATTAGCGTTAATTAGGGCTAATACGGGGCTAACACGGCGGTAACAGAACCTCTTTAGAAGGCAACACCCTGCAAATCGTGGCTGTCAGCTGCTAATTAACTGCTAATTACGCGCTAATGAGATGTAATTACGGGCGGGGAAGGGCGGCTGGGGGTGAATGAGTGGCTAATGACTGCTAATCAGCCTTAATTAGCCCTAATAAGCTGCTAATAACGC
>NW_026530740.1:0-18535 GCF_014839835.1 Dryobates pubescens
CGGCACACGCAGCGCCGGGGGGAAAGGATGAATCACGCTGCTCGGCGGCGCCCGCCCCGGCGCACCCTCCCGCGGCCCCCGCCCGCCCTGCCCGCCGGTGCCACGCCTGGAAGCTGGGAGGCAGCGGGGGGTGGTGGGGGGGGGTCCCACAGCCCCCATTTCCAACCCCCCCGCTGCTTCCCCTCCTCGAGCAGAGCTGTTGGCACCCTCGATGCCAGCCCGGTCGTGCCACCACCACACCCCAGCGCTTCCTCGCCGCCGCCACCCCTCGGCTCCCACTCTCCGAGCCCCCCGTTGGGGGTCGGGGTGTGTGGGGGGGTGTCGCGTCCTGTCGCCCGCCCGTCCGTCCGCCATCCATGCCCCCCACCCCCCCGGCACGGTGCCTGGCACGCTGCCTGGCACGGTGCCCAACGCCGCTTGGCACCGCCGGGCACGGGGCGAGCGAGGCCAAACCTTTCCCTACCCCCCCAGGCCGCGACCCCTTCCCTCTCCCACCGCCCCGTAGGGGGCTTCGAAGCGGCAACTCGGTCGCCGCTTCCCCCGGCGTGCCCGGGCCGTACTCACCGGGAAGCGGCCGCGGCCCGGTTGGAGGGGCTGGGGGTGGGGGGGGGGGAGGGAAAGAAAAAGGTGCGGGGGTTTGAGGGAGGGGTGGGAGGGGGGGTGGGGGGTGGCGGTGCCCGGTGGCGGCGGCGGCGGCAGAGGAGGAGGAGGCGGCGGCGGCGGGCGGCGGCCGGGAGCCAGGGCTCCCAAAGTCAGTGACTTTTACTCCAAGAAGGGAAATGCTTTTTAAAAGCTTCGCTCCGCCCCGGGAGTGCGGCGAGGCCGCGGCGGCGGCGGAGGAGGAGCCGGAGCCCGCCCGCCGCTGCCCCGCACCCTTTCCGCGCCGCCGCCGGCGGCGTGCGGGGCACCGGCGGCCGCCCCGGGGCAGGGCCACGCAGGAACGCCCGGAGGGCAGAGGGAGGCGGCAGCCCCCCTGGAGGGGAGGGCTCGGGGGGGGGGGAATGGAGAGGGGTGAGGGCACCCCGCGGACAGGGCAACGCTGGTGCCATGGCACAGGGGTTGGGCACCCCTTGGCGTAGGGCCTGGGCACCCCTTGGCATGGGGTCTGGGCAACCCTTGGTATAGGGTCTGGGCACTCCTTAGCATAGGGCCTGGGCACCCCTTGGCATAAGGTCTGTGCACTCCTTAGCATAGGGCCTGGGCTCCCCTTGGCATAGGGCCTGGGCACCCCTTAGCATAGGGTCTGTGCACCCCTTGGCATAGGGTCTGTGCACCCCTTGGCATAGGGCCTGGGCACCCCTTAGCATAGGGTCTGTGCACCCCTTGGCATAGGGTCTGGGCACCCCTTAGCATAGGGTCTGTGCACCCCTTGGCATAGGGCCTGGGCTCCCCTTGGCATAGGGTCTGTGCACCCCTTGGCATAGGGCCTGGGCACCCCTTAGCATAGGGTCTGTGCACCCCTTGGCATAGGGTCTGTGCACCCCTTGGCATAGGGCCTGGGCTCCCCTTGGCATAGGGGCTGGGCACCCCTTGGCATAGGGGCTGGGCACCCCTTGGCATAGGGCCTGGGCACCCCTTGGCATAGGGTCTGTGCACCCCTTGGCATAGGGCCTGGGCACCTCTTGGCATAGTGGCTGTGCATTCCAGACCAAGGGACGTG
Source organism: Dryobates pubescens (assembly GCF_014839835.1). Taxonomy (NCBI): domain Eukaryota; kingdom Metazoa; phylum Chordata; class Aves; order Piciformes; family Picidae; genus Dryobates; species Dryobates pubescens. The sequence continues at coordinate 1,661 of NW_026530740.1, forward strand.
GGCACCCCATGGCAAGGGAAATGCTAGACCCACGGCATAGGGTCTGGGCACCCCTCATATAAGGCCTGTATACCCCCTGGCATAGGGCCTGGGCTCCCCTTGTGATTGGGGCTGGGCACCACTTGGCATAGGGCCTGGGCATTCCATGCTGAGGGAAGTGGGCACCCCTTGGTGAGGGATTGAGTGCCCCACAGCAAAGGTCTGGGTGCCCTATAGCAAGGGGGGTCGGGTGCCCCACGGCACAGGGTCTGTGTGCCCCACAGCACGGCACCCACATCCCCCCGCGGCAGGCTGGCTTGGGGGCACTTAACTGCCCCGCAGCCCCCAGGGCCATCCTGCCGCCTGCCTCAGTTTCCCGGGGGGAGGGGGGGGGGGGGGGCGCCGGGGGGGCCCCGCCGGCCGGGCTGGGCCGGGGGGGGGGCTCCGTGGGGCTGCGCGGGGCGCGGTGGGGCCGGGCCGGGGTCTCCATGGCGATGCTGCACACACAGACATTAAACAGAGCCCAGCGTCGGAAGTCAGCGAAACCGCAGAGCGTCACCGCGGCCGCGGCTCGGCCCCCCCCCCCCCCCCGCCGCCAACCGGCCCTCCCCGGGCCCACAACCCCCCCCCCCGCCTGCCCCACACCCCGGCCCCACAACCCCCCTCCGGCCTGCCCCACAGCGGCCCCCGGCACGCAGCCCCCCCGCGACTGCCCTGCCTGGGGAGACCACCCCGAGGAGGAATGGAGCAGGGTGGCAGTGGAGCCCACCCTGAGCCTGGGGATCCGTGGGGCTGAGCTTCCCCTGATCCCTGGGGATCTGTGGGGCTGAGTTTCCTTTGATCCCTGGGGATCCGTGGGGCTGAGCTCCCTCTGATCCCTGGGGATCCGTGGGGCTGAGTTTCCTTTGATCCCTGGGGATCCGTGGGGCTGAGCTCCCTCTGATCCCTGGGGATCTGTGTAACTGAGCTCCCTCTGATCCCTGGGGATCCGTGGGGCTGAGTTTCCTTTGATCCCTGGGGATCCATGGGGCTGAGCTTCCCCTGATCCCTAGGGATCCGTGGGGCTGGGCTTCCCCTGATCCCTAGGGATCCGTGGGGCTGAGCTCCCTTTGATCCCTGGGGATCCATGGGGCTGAGCTTCCCCTGATCCCTGGGGATCTGTGGGGCTGAGCTCCCTCTGATCCCTGGGGATCTGTGGGGCTGGGCTTCCCCTGATCCCTGGGGATCCCTGGGGATCCCTGGGGTCAAGCATCCCTCACTTTCCCTGGACTACTGCCCCTCATCCGCAGGGACTGGGGCTGGGGGTCCCCAAGTGGTGTCCCCCCCCGTTCCTGGCGACCAGCCGGGGCCGAGCTCCCTGCCCCGGTCCCGGATTCCCTTTGCCTGATCCCTCGATCCCGGCACCGTCCCTGCTGCGGGCGGCTCCCGGTGCCCCGCGGCCGCTGGCTGTGTCCCACCCCCCCCCCCCGATCCCCATCCCCCCCCCCGGGAGCTCTGGGAATTCCCAGGACCACTCCTGGGAGTTTCCTCTAGGCCGGGGAGGGACCCCCAGAGCCCACCCGGTGGCCCCCCTCCCCCCCCCCCCCCCCCGGTGCCACCCCCGTGCCCAGCCGGTGCCCCGCCAGTGCCTGCCCCTCGCACCCAGCGCCGGCCCCGTGGCACCCCCAAAGCCTTCAGCCCTGCTCTGGGTGCCCCCCGGGGGGGATGGTTCGGGGGGGGGGGGGGCAGGGGGCTGCGGGGGAGGGTCCCTCCTTGTCCCCATCCCTCTCCCCCTTGCGCCGCCGCCGCCTGAGGCCCCAGCGCCGTCCCCGGCAACATCTGGCAGCGGCCGCACATCTGGCGGCGGCTCCGGCACAGCTGGGAGGGAGCTGCAGCGCCAGAGGCTAAATATAACCACGGGAGGGGAAGGGGGGGACGGCACGGAACGAGCACGGAACACGCGTGTGAGCCTCGCCCGCGGCTGGAACGCGCGTGGGAACGGCACCCACGGGGGGCCCGGGACCGCGAGCGTCACCCGTGGGTGGCACCCGCGTGTGAACGGCACCCACGGAAGGCACACGCACGGGAACACCACGCACTAGTGGCACACGCGTGTGAGCATCACCCACGGGTGGCACACGCGTGTCAACAGCACCCATTGGTGTCACAGGACCGCGAATGTCACCCACGGGGGGCACGCATGTGGGCAACCGCACCCACGGGGGGCACACGCGTGTGCACAGCCCCCACGTGAGGCCACACAGGCCTGGCCACGCCGTGCACACGCACGGGCCCCCCCCTCCCAGGACACGCACACCAGGGGCGGCGCACACGCGTGTGCAAGCGCACACAGATGTGTGTGTGGGCATGGGGGGCCCTGTGGCAGCTCACACACACACACACAGAGGAGTGCACACGTGCTCACACACACATGCTCACACACACATACTCACACACACATGTGCTCACACACACACACACGTGCTCACACACACACGTGCTCACACACACATGCTCACACACACACAGAGGAGTGCACACGTGCTCACACACACATGCTCACACACACATGTGCTCACACACACACACGTGCTCACACACACATGCTCACACACACACGTACTCACACGCTCACACACACATGTTCACACACGTGCTCACACACATGCTCTCACACACACGTGCTCACACACACATGTGCTCACACACATGCTCACACACACATGCTCACACACATACACACATGCTCACACACACACATGCTCACACACACATGCTCACACACACGTGCTCACACACATGCTCACACACATACACACATGCTCACACACACACACATGCTCACACACATGCTCACACACATGCTCACACACACGTGCTCACACACATGCTCACACACACAACAGCTCACACACACGTGCTCACACACACATGCTCACACACACGTGCTCACACACATGCTCACACACACACGTGCTCACACACACATGCTCACACACATGCTCACACACACACGTGCTCACACACATGCTCACACACACGTGCTCACACACACACACACGCGCTCACACACATGCTCACACACACACGTGCTCACACACACACACACGTGCTCACACACATGCTCACACACACGTGCTCACACGTGCTCACACACACACATGCTCACACACATGCTCACACACACATGCACTCACACACACGTGTTCACACACATGCTCACACACACACATGCTCACACACATGTGCTCACACACACACACGCGCTCACACACAGGGCTGCTCACACTCACCCCAGGGCACACAGCACCCCCTGTGCAAGGCGGGCAGCGTGCTCACAGCTGCACACGCCTGCTCCCCACGCACACACACGTGTTCACACGCTCACACACAGCAGCTCACTCCCCCCCCCTTGCCCATACACACGTGCTCGCACACACACATGTTCACACCTGCTCACACTCATTGTGGCACACACACGTGCTCACAAGCTCTTGCACACACACATTCACACACCCACACCTGCTCACACATGTTCACAAGTGCTCTTGCACACGTGTGTTCACATGTCTTCATACATGCTCTTGCATACACGTGCCCCCAAGCTCAAACATGTTCACACACACACACACATGTTCACTCTCTTGTGCACACCCCCCTATGTTCACATGCCCACCCATGTTCACACTCACCCTTGCACACACACCCATGGTCAGATGCTCACCCATGTTCACACTCTTGCACGCACACACACTTACACATGTTCACTGATGTTTACATGCTCACACATGTTCACACTCTTGCACACCCACCCCTGTTCACCCATGCTTACACTCCTGCTCTCTTGCACACGCACCCCTGTTCACACTCACATGCACACCCCTGTTCACACTCACTCTTGCACACGCACCCCTGTTCACACTCACATGCACACCCCTGTTCACACTCACATGCACACCCCTGTTCACACTCACTCTTGCACACCCACCCCTCACACCCCTGTTCACACTCACTCTTGCACACCCACCCCTGTTCACACTCACATGCACACCCCTGTTCACACTCACTCTTGCACACCCACCCCTGTTCACACTCACTCCTGCCCCAACCTCACTCCCAAGCTCTCCTGCACCCCCACGTGCACACCTGCTCCTTGCACACTCACGTTCACACCCATGCTCACACCGCCCCAGCCCTGCTCGCACCCTCCCCGTGCCCTCCGGGCAGGCCCCGCGGCGGTGCCCGGCGGTGCCCTCGGCGGTGCCCGGCGCTGGGGCTGGCAGCGCCGGCGGCCCAGAAATGTCCTTTCTAGGGAATGGCAGCGGCCGGGGCTGGCTCTCGCCCCCGCGCCAGGCGCCGCATTCCTGCCGCCTGACTCAGCTCCGCCGCCGCCTCGCAGCCGCTGGCCCTCGCCGGGGCTGCCACCGCGCCGCGCTGGGCACCGCCGCGCTGGGCACCGCCGCGCTGGGCACCGCCGCGCTGGGCATCGCCGCCTGGGCACCGCCGGGCAGCGCTGCGGAGCGCCCTTGGGCCGGGGTGGGGAGGCACAGAGAGGTGCGGGGCAGAGGGGTGGCCCAGCCTGGAGATGAAAACCGTGGCCCAGCCTGGCACAGAGTGTGCCAAGGAGGGGCACGGCAGGGCATGGCAATGGTGGCACAGCCTGGTGAAGCAATATGGCCCAGCCTGGCACAGAGTGCGCCAAGGAAGGGCACAGCAGGGCATGGCAATGGTGGCACAGCAGGGCATGGAGCAGTGGGGTGATGTGGCCCAGCCTGGCACGGAGTGTGCCAAGGAGGGGCACGGCAGGGCATGGCAATGGTGGCATGGCAGGGCATGGTGATGGTGGCACAGCCTGGCGAAGCAATATGGCCCAGCCTGGCACAGAGTGCGCCAAGGAGGGGCACAGCAGGGCATGGAGCAGTGGGGTGATGGTGGCACAGCCTGGTGAAGAAATATGGCACAGAGTGTGCCATGGGGTAGTGGTGTGATATGGCACAGTGCTGGCACTGCATGGCCTAAGAATAGCATGGCACAGCCTGGCACAGCACAGGCTGCATGGCACAGCCTGGCATCCCCCCCCCCCCCAGTTACCCCTGCCTGGGCACTGTGTGGCACAGGGGGGTGGGAGCTGGAGCTGTGGGGCACTGTTGCCATGGGGCACCAGAGCCGTGGGGCATGGGATCCATGGGGCATCGGGAGCTGTGGGGCACCAGGAGCTATGGGGCACAGGATCCGTGGGGCACCAGGGCCATGGGGCACCGGGAGCTATGGGCACTTGAGCCATGGGGCACCAGAGCTGTGGGGCACGGGATCCGTGGGGCACTGGGAGCTATGGGCACTGGAACCGTGGGGCACCGGGGCCGTGGGGCGGCTGCCGTGCAGGGATTTCCCTTCCCCTCCCTCCCCCGCGCTCCCTCCCGGCTCCTTCCTTCCTCGGGCCCGGGCACGCCCGGACCCCCCGGAGCCCCTCCGAGCTCTCCCCCAGACCCGTTGGGGTCCCGCTGGCTCCCGGCCCCGCGCCGGGAGGGCTCCCGGACGCCGTTCCCGGGGGTGCGGCGGGCCGGGGCCGCGGGTCGGGTCCGGGGGGCCGTGGGTCCGTGCCGTGGGTCGGCGGCGTTGCCCCGCGACGCTGTTTGTGTGGGGCTGAGTCACGCCGTGAGTCACCGGCAGCACCGGGGCTGGCAGGCACCCACGGGAGCCCCACGGCACCACCGGGGCGGGGCTGCCCCCCCACGCGGCACCCACGGGGGGTGTCCCCGCGGCGGGGGGGGTGTCCCCGAGCGCGGTGTCCCCAAATGGGTGTCCCCAGCTGCCTCCCATGCACGCTAGGGGGCTGGGGGGCAGTGGGGGTGACACAAGCAGGTGCCCCCCATGAGATCTCCTCACGAAGCCCCCACGGCCTCCAGCCCTCCCCCCCCCCCCGAACACCCCCCTCCCTACAGGGGGTTCCCCCTGGGGGTTTGGGGTCCCTTTGCTCTCCTCCTTCTCTTGGGGCTGGGAGGCTCTGGAGGGGGGGGACCCCGAAGCTGGGTGGGCCCTGAGGGAGGACCTTGGGGGGGGGGGGGGGGTCATGGGGAGGTGACTCAGGGCACAGCCACGCGCCCATGAGTCACCCTGGGGTGGCAGCCGCCCCACTGGCACCGGCCCTCAGAGCCCCCCCCGGGACTCCCCCTGCAGCCCCTGGGGTGTCACCCACCGAAGGCTGAACCCCTCCCCGGAGCGCTCCCCAACATGTGGCAGCCCCTGGGCAGGTGGCGAGCTGCCCCCCGGCCTGGCACTCAGTCCAGCGGCAGGTGCCAGCTTGCTGGGCACCGGTGAGTCACCGGCGCTGCTGCTTTCCCACCGCGCCCGGGCGGTGCCGGTAGGGCCACGCCGAGCCCGGGCGCCCGCGGCACCGCCGGCGGCACCGGCACCGTGTGGGCACCGGCACGGGGCGGTGGCACCGGGCTGGCAGCTGGGGCAGCTCTGGAGCAAAGCGGCAGAGCCGCTGCGGTGCCACCCTGCATGGGGCAATGCCAGCGTGGTCACCACAGCTGCATCAGGACCACCCTCGGGCACTCCAGGCTGTGCCAAGGATGGGGCCTGGCACAGCAGGGCTTGCCCGCGGTTGCAGCAGGGACTTGCCCAGGCAAGTGCCAGCACCGGGGTGGCAAACGTGGTGGTGCTGCCGGTACCAGCCTGGGGGCCGGCGCTGCCAACCCTCCCCAGCTGGCACCATGCAGCAGCCCTATCCCGAGCCAGTCCTGCTGGCTGTGGCACGGCTTGGCACAGCCTGGCAAGCCCCTGCGCTTTGCGCAGCTCTGGGCCTCTCTGCTTGCTTCTTGCGTGCCAGGCTCTAGCGTGCCAGGCTCTGGCGTGCCAGGCTGTGCCATACCAGGCTGTGCCACGAGGTGCCAAGTGACGCTGTGCCAGGCGGTGCCAGGCGGTGCCAGACGGTGCCAGGCACGCTGAGCCATGCACACCCCGCCGCCATCAGCCTTCCCTCGCACCCCGACCCCCGGGGGGCCGCAGCCGTCGCTTCGGGCTGCAGTCTGAGCGCCCCCGGGCCCCCCACCAGCAGCAGTGCGGGGGTTAAAGCTCCGGCCCCGATCCCGACCAATGGGAAACGGCGGGGTGGGCGTGGCGCCGTGGACGGCCAATAAGAGGCAACAGAAGGCGGGTCTTAAGGGGAGGAGGGCGGAGCGGAACGCTAGGGCTGAAGGGGCGGCCCCCGAGAAGGGGAGCAGCCAATCCGAGCCGGCGGGGCGCGGCCTGCGGCCAATCCGAGCCGGCGGGACGGGGCGCGCGGCGCCGCTGGCCTGAGCTGACCCCCGCGGCCCCCTGCCCGTGGGCGCCGGCGGGGCTGGGCGGAGGGAGCGGGACCCCAGGCCCCACGACAGCGACACCCCCACCCCAGCTTGCGACAGCTCCCACCGTCGCGACACGGCCTCTGCCCTCGGGGCCCCGCCCCTTTTTCACACCCGGCCACGGAAAGGGCTCCGCGGTAGGGTAAACCCGGAGTGGGGGGCACCGGCGCTTCTGCGACCCCCCGCTGGCACAGCGACACTCCCCGGCCCCATGACACCCCTGGCACCGGCAGAGCCAGGGGGGCAGATCTGACTGCAAAGGCCCTGGTCTGGGAGGGGGGAAGCCCCAGATCGGGCATGCTGTTGTGGCCACTCTGTGCGAGGCTGCGGTGGCACCATGGGCACAGCCTTGGCACGGCACAGCCCAGTGCCCTCCGCCCCCCCCGGCACTCACTGGGTGACCACCACGCACCGGGCACAACCGGGAGGGAGGTGCCACACCCCGCTGGCACCAACCTGCACTGGTGCCAGCGGCTGGGGGGATGCCACCGACCGCTGCCCGGCGGTGCCAGCCCCTGCTCCAGCCTGGCAGGCCGGTGGCATCCCGGTGTGCCCCCGAGGCCCAGAACCCCTGCCGGGCACCTCCTCAGCAGCACCCAGGGAGGAGGCTCTGGGAGAGGCCCAAATCCTCTTCTTTCAGCCTCAAAAGCCCAGCCTGGGGCCTTGGCTCTGCCCGCTGGGGTCGGAGGGGCTGGGGGCGCAGGGGGGAGGCTGCCGCATTCCAGGGCCATTAGGTGGTGATCAGAGGCCACTTGAAGCCAATGCCGCAGCTCCTAGCCCCGAGGTGGAGGCAGAATTGGCTCCTTCGAGGGCCTCACCTGGCCACGGCTGGTGCCAAGCGGTCTGCCCGCCAGTTCTATGGCACCGCTCGGTGGGGGTCGGGGAGTGCCTCCCGTTGCCCCGGGGAGTGGGGGGAAGCGGCGCAGACATCTGCGCCCCCTCCCCGCCTCCCCCCGCCCGTCGGGGCAGACTCGATGTCTCCGGGAGGCGGCTGAGGGACGGCGGCGGCGGCCATCGGTTCCCTCCCGGGGCTGCACGGCGCAGCCCAGACCCGCACCGGAGCCTCACCGGAGCGCGGCCGCGATGGAGCCTGCCCCAACCTTTGACATGTGGAGAGACTACCTGGGACTGGCAGCCCTGGTGGCTGCCCTGCGGCAGGCTGGCGGCAGCGGTGCCACCGGCCCGGAGGTGGCGCTGCCGGCCCCGCCGGCCCCGGCCCCGGCGGCGGTAAAGCCTTGCGCCTTCTGCAGGCACAACGGAGAGTCCCGGGAGGTGTACGGAGGGCACAGCCTGAGGGACGCGGCGGGCAGGGTGCTGTGCCCGGTGCTGCGCAGCTACGTCTGCCCCCAGTGCGGTGCCAGCCGCGACGGTGCCCACACGCGGCGCTTCTGCCCCCTCACCGCCAGCGGCTACACCTCGGTCTACAGCCGCCCCCCGCCCAGGAGGGGCACCAAGGGGGCGGCCGGCGGGCACGACACGGCCAGGAAGTAGCCAGGAGTGGATGGATCCCTTCGATGCCACAGGTACTGGCACGGGGCTGGCCGGGAAAGGGGCACTGGGGCACCCTGGTGCCAGCCTGGGGGCTTGGGCAGAGTTTGCCAGGTCTGTGCCCTCCGTAAAAGAGGCTGAAAAGGGCACGGGGGGGGGGGGGGTCAAGCTCTTGCTCCACTGGGCAGCAGGCTGGCGGCTCTGGCAGACTTTGGCATGGGCAGGACCTTCCTTGGCATGGCTCTGCCAGAGTTTGCCATGAGGAGGCCTTTCCCTGGCACAGCTCTGCCAGAGTGTGCCGGGGCAGCTGCCCCTGGTACCAGCTGGCTCTGTCCCCATGCCCGGGAGGGGACTCTGGCAGCTCCTCAGGGGGCAGCCGGGGCTCAGTGAGGGAGGGGGAGGTGCCCAGCGGTTGGCACTCGGTGCCAGCCTCCCCATGGCCCGCTGCTCCCCTGCCCCTCTGGCTTCTCTTCCAGGCTGCAGCTGAGCTCCGGGGCCCTGGCTGCGCTGCCAGGACGAAGCACCACGACCACTCCCCAGCCCCTCTGCCCAGCTGGCATCACCGCCCCGTTTGGCGGCCGCCGGTGGCAAGCTGCCAGCGCAGACCCGGCCGAGGGGTGCCAGGAGCAGCCCCCTCCGTGCCTGGCACGCTCCCGGTTGAGTTCAGTTCTGAGTTTTGGGTTGGTTTGTTGCTTTTTGATCGATTCTGCCGGCTGCCCGAGGGCGGCCCCGGCCCCCACCGGCAGGGCGCCGGTGCCCTGGCTGGTGCCCGGGGTGCCAGGCCGGGCTGGGTGGGCGCTGCCCTCACCCATGCTCCCTGGTTTCGCCTCCTCTGCCGCGGTTTTATTGTTCCTGTTCACCGTTAATAAACCTCCGAGCCCCGCGCCGGGGCCGGAGCCGCTTCCCCACCTGGCTCTAGGGCTCCTTCCGCCGCCTCCCGCTGTAAGCCGACACCGGCCCGGGGCCCCCCCGCCGGCTCCGCCACGGCTTCGACCTCCGCAGCGCCTCCAGCCCCCGGTGCATGCTCATGGCCAGGCGGCTGCGGGCAAAGGGGGAGGAGGGCAGCGGGTTGGTGCCCCTGGCACCCTCTGATCTGCCCTCCCCCCCAACCCCCCCGGGGCTGTCCCAGCACCCAACCTCCCTCCCCTCCCCTCAGTCCCACGGGAAAGGGCCCAGGATTGGCTCACTTGAGATAGGAGAGCTCCTGGATGAGGCCGCAGATGGCATCGGTGGCATCCTCGCTGCCTGGCACCGCCGGCTCCTCAGCCCTGCCCGCAGCGCTGGGGGGGAGAGGAGAGGAAGCTGAGTGCCCCAAGCCCCCCAGGTTAAGGCTGGCACCATCCCACCTCCCCTCGGGGGGGGCTCAAACCACCGACCTGGGCTGTGGTGAGGCCGTGCCAGGCCCCCGGGTGGGCACCGGCAGCTCTCCGGCGTCGCCAGCGGGAGGCTGTGGGGGGAAGTTGGAGCCAAGGTGAGGCCCACCCCAGGGAGCCCCTCCCAGGCCCCTTGGCTCCTCCTGGGCTCGCTGGAGGCCTTTTGGGGAGGGGGCTTTGGCATTTTAGCCACTCGGGGGGGGGGGGCTGGCACCTGCTGTGGCACTGCCTGCTGCTCCCTGGCTGAACCTCTCCCAGCCTGGGGCTCTGCGGTGCCCAGGGCTGGGGGCTGCGCGGTGCCCGCCGGCACTGGCATCACCGTAGCAGAGGGCATGGCCCTGGTGGTTGCAGCCTCCTCCGGGCACTGCAGGCCTGGCTTCACCAGGTGCTGCCTGTGCCCCTCCTCTGCCACACCTTCGCCTCGCCCCTGGCCCCAGGGGTCGCTGCCAGCCGGGACCCCCGCAGCTGGCACCGTGCTGGGGGCACCAGGGAAGGCTTCTTCCTCTCTGGCCTCTTCCTGGCCTCCTCCTGGGGCTTCCTGGGGGGAATCTTCCTGGCACTGGGAGCAGCTGGGGTTGGCAGCATAGGTGCCCTCCAGACTGGCACTGCCTCCCTCTGCCATCAGGGCTGCAGCTGGGGCACAGACCCCCAGAAGCTCCACCGAGCAGCTGGCACCAGCAGGGCTGCAGCAGGGCCTGGTCTGATGCTCCAGGCTGGCACCAGCAGGGCTGCAGCAGGGCTGGGTCTGATGCTCCAGGCTGGCACCAGCAGGGCTGCAGCAGGGCCTGGTCTGATGCTCCAGGCTGGCACCAGCAGGGCTGCAGCAGGGCTTGGTCTGATGCTCCAGGCTGGCACCAGCAGGGCTGCAGCAGGGCTGGGTCTGATGTTCCAGGCTGGCACCAGCAGGGCTGCAGCAGGGCCTGGTCTGATGCTCCAGGCTGGCACCAGCAGGGCTGCAGCAGGGCTGGGTCTGATGCTCCAGGCTGGCACCAGCAGGGCTGCAGCAGGGCTTGGTGTCATGCTCCAGGCTGGCACCAGCAGGGCTGCAGCAGGGCCTGGTCTGATGCTCCAGGCTGGCACCAGCAGGGCTGCAGCAGGGCTGGGTCTGATGCTCCAGGCTGGCACCAGCAGGGCTGCAGCAGGGCTGGGTCTGATGCTCCAGGCTGGCACCAGCAGGGCTGCAGCAGGGCCTGGTCTGATGCTCCAGGCTGGCACCAGCAGGGCTGCAGCAGGGCCTGGTCTGATGCTCCAGGCTGGCACCAGGAGGGCTGCAGCAGGGCCGGGTCTGATGCTCCAGGCTGGCACCAGCAGGGCTGCAGCAGGGCCTGGTCTGATGCTCCAGGCTGGCACCAGCAGGGCTGCAGCAGGGCTGGGTCTGATGCTCCAGGCTGGCACCAGCAGGGCTGCAGCAGGGCTGGGTCTGATGCTCCAGGCTGGCACCAGCAGGGCTGCAGCAGGGCCGGGTCTGATGCTCCAGGCTGGCACAGGCTGCCTCTGGCTGCTCTCCGCTCTCCTCCTGCTGCTCTTCTCCAGCTGCCACCTTGGACCTGGCACCAGATTCTTTTCCCTTGGCATTTCCCTCAGGCTGTGGCTCCTGGCCCTGGCTGGCATCACCTCGGTGCCCACAGAGGTTATTTCCCTCTTCACAGGGAGGCTCAGGCTCCTCTGCCAGCAGGCAGCTGCCAGGGCTCTGGCCTGGGGCATCCATAGGGAAGGGCAGCTCTGTGCCAGCAGAGCCCTGCTGGGGGGCATCACCGACCTCCCCCATGCCCTGGGGGGCTGAGGTTTCAGTCTCCAGCTCTCCAGCAGCCCCTCCAGGCTGCTGCACCATGCTCTGCTCCTCCCCTGCCACCAAAGGTGCCCACTGTGGTGCCCCCAGCTGGGGCACGCCTGGCACCGTGCTGGAGTCTCTCCCTTCCTGAAACAACACAGCCCTGGCATCACTGCCCCCTCAAACCCACCCAGCCCAGGGCATTCCCCCTCTGCTGGCACCAGTCCTGGCACAGCCTCCTCCACAGCCAGGCTCTGGTGCCAGCCAGGGGCTGACCCAAGCCCAGCAGCCACACACCTGTGCCAGGGGGCTGGCATCCTGCTCCGGGGCCACCTCAGCACCGCTGCTGCCCCTGTGACAACCAAGAGGATAGAGCCAGGCTGGGGTCCCCCAGGACCCTCCCCTGGCTGGGGTCCCCCAGGACCCTCCCCTGGCCGGGGTCCCCTCAGCCTCTTACCTCCCGGAGCCCTCTGCCTCGGTGCTGCCTGCAGCTCCCTGCCCCTGCGGCTCGGCCTCGGCCCTGCCAGTCTGTGCCAGGCCGGTGCCACCTGAGCCCCCCACAGCATCCAGACCCTCCCGCGGCCGCCGCTTGGGCCTGGAGGCTCGGAACCGCCCAGCTGCTCCTGCGGGGGGTGGTGAAGGCAATCCTCAGACGGCCGAGCTCGGAGGGGCCCAGGGCAGCCTCTGCCTCCCCTCGCCCCCTCCCCAGCCCCCTCCCCGTCGCTACCTGCCGGCTGCTCGCTGCTGCGCTTCCCCATCCTGCTGCCGCCTGGAGGGGAGGGGGGGACAGGAGCAGGCGGCTTGGCCCCGGGGCTGATCCCCCCCGCCCCGAGCCCGCAGCCTCCATCCATTCCCAGCGGCCTCCCCCCGCCCCCGAGGGCAGCCTGGGGGGGCCCTGCCACCCTCCCCAGGGGCTGGGACCAAACCTTTCCCTCCCCCCCGTCCGGGGTTCCCAGGGGACGAGGGAAGGATCTGGGCCTCGCCCGCCCCCCCCCCTCACCCTCTTTCGCCCCTCAGGAGCTCCTCACTCGCCCCCTGTCCACTCGCCCCTCAGGCGCTGCCCCTCGACCCCTGCCCGTTCGCCCCTCGACCGCCCCCCCTTTCGCCCCCTCAGGAGCTCCCCGCTCGCCCCTCAGGCGCTGCCCCCTCGGCCGCTCGCCCCCTGCCCTTTCGCCCCCTCAGGAGCTCCCCGCTCACCCCTCAGGCTCTGCCCCCTCGACCCCCCTCGACCCCTCGCCCCCTGCCCTTTCGCCCCCTCAGGAGCTCCCCGCTCGCCCCTCAGGCGCTGCCCCCTCGGCCGCTCGCCCCCTGCCCTTTCGTCCCCTCAGGAGCTCCCCGCTCGCCCCTCAGGCGCTGCCCCCTCGACCGCCCTGCCCTTTCGCCCCCTCAGGAGCTCCCCGCTCGCCCCTCAGGCGCTGCCCCCTCGGCCGCTCGCCCCCTGCCCTTTCGCCCCCTCAGGAGCTCCCCGCTCACCCCTCAGGCGCTGCCCCCTCGGCCGCTCGCCCCCTGCCCTTTCGCCCCCTCAGGAGCTCCCCGCTCGCCCCTCAGGCGCTGCCCCCTCGGCCGCTCGCCCCCTGCCCTTTCGCCCCCTCAGGAGCTCCCCGCTCGCCCCTCAGGCGCTGCCCCCTCGGCCGCCCCTCAGGCGCTCCCCACTCATCCCTCAGCCTTTTCCCGCCTTTTCCCGCCGCGCCCCCCTGCGCATGCGCGGCGCGGGGCATGCCGGGAGCGGTAGTCCTCGCCTCCTCCTCTTCCTCACCCCGGGAGGGGGTGGGGGGAAGCCGTAAAGCGAAACCTCGCGGCCGCGGCGGCTGTTGCGGCTTTTGCGACGGCGGCGCCGTAAAGCGAGGCGCGGTGTTGACAGCGGCCGGCGGCGCAGCAGCAGGAAGTGAGTGCGGACGGAGCGCACCGGGAGCGGAGCCGCAGGGGGCGGGAGGGAGCTGGGGGAGGGGATGAGAGCATTGAGGTGGGGGGAAGGGGCAGGGAGTGAGGCCTTGGTTGGGGCTGAGGGTGGGTTGGGGGGACACAGGCCGGAGGGGGCTGCGGGAGAACCTGAGGAGGGGGCTCGGGAGGCTGGGGGGGGGGGGGGGGGCAGAGAGGGGGGGAGTGGGGAGGGGGGAGAACCTGAGGAGGGAGTGGGGGAAGCCAGGGGGGAGCGAGGGGGGTGCGGGGTGGGGGGGGACCTGAGGAGGGGGCTCGGGAGGTGGGGGGTGGGCAGCGCCCTGGGGTGCTTGGGGCGGGAGGGCTCTGGAAAATGGGGGCTGGGGGGGGTGGGGTGGTGAGGAAAGCTGAGGGCAAGCAGCTCGGGCCGGGGGGGGGTGGGGGTGGGGCTGCCACCCCTCACCCTCATGACGGGACCCCACCCCCCGCAGCTTGCCCTGGGGCCGGACGGAGCCATGAGCAGAGCCAGGAGGCTGCCCCCGGGCCGCGGTGCCGCCATGGCCAGGCAGGTAGGGCTCAGCCTGGGCTCAGCCTGGGCTCAGCTCAGCCTGGGCTCAGCCCTCCCTCCCCCTCCCTGCGTGGGAGGGAAGGGTCGAGGCTGTCCCCAAGCCCTGGGCAGGGAGGGGCAGAGCTGGGCCCAGCCCAAAGCTCCTCTGCAGCCCAGCCCTGGCCCTGCCCCTGAGGGATTCTCTCTGATTCCCTTTGATCACCTCCTGGATCCCTGTGGCAGCCTCAGGCCGGGCCAGATCCTGTCCTGAGGATCCCCCTGGATCCCTTCTTGGGGCTCCCCTCCCCCTCTGAGTGCCTCCTCCCTGCTGCTGCCACACCTCAGGGCTGTCCTTCCCCCCCAGATGGGTTTGGTGCCTGAGCTGGGCCCCGCTGGGGACCCCCCCGGGGACGACACAGCAGAGCTGGAGGCAGAGCTGCTGGCACTGGTTGGAGGAGGCCAAACCAGGCTGGCAGAGAAGCCTGGGGGCAGAGGTGAGAGCAGTTGGCTGGGGGAGGCTCTGCCCTGGTTAATCAGGGGGTAATTAGCCATGGGCTGAGGGGGAGGTGGTTGCTGTTGGCTTGCTTCTGCCCCTCCCCTGCCCGGGCTGCCCTCTGCCTGGGGCTTGAAACCACCCAGAAAGGGAGAAATGGCCTCAAAAATCCTCCCTGCAGCTGCCCTGCCCATGGAGGCCATCGAGGAGATGGCAGCACTCTGCATGAGGGACCCTGAGGAGGAGGAGGAGGAGGAAGAGCTGGAGGATGAAGATGACCTCATGGTGAGGAGGGCTCAGGGGCCTTGGCCTGGGGGATCCCTGGGGGGCTCAGGGCCCTCTGGGGGGCTCAGGGCCCTCTGGGGGCTTGGCTCCTGGTCCCCAGGAGGGGCTTTGCCTCCCTGGCTCCCCCCTGCTGGAGCTGTTGCTGCCCCTCAGGCTGAGCTGCAGGAGGTGCTGGGAGCAGACCCTGGGAGCAAGGCCACACCGGAGCCTCCTGCCAAGGTGGGGGCCCAGGGTGGATCCCAGGGGATCCTAGGGGGGTGTTGGGAGCCCAGGGTGGATCCCAGGGTGGATCCCAGTGGGTAGTGGGTGGAGCCCAGGGTGGATCCCAGGGGATCCTGGGGGTGTTGGGAGCCCTGGGTGGATCCTAGGGTATCCTGGGGGGTGTGGGGGGTGGGAGCTCAGGGTGGATCTTAAGGGATCCTGGGGGTGTTGGGAGCCCTGGGTGGATCCCAGTGGGTGGGGGTGGGAGCCCAGGGTGGATCCCAGTGGGTAGTGGGTGGGAGCCCAGGGTGGATCGCAGTGGGTGGTGGGTGGGAGCCCAGGGTGGATCCCAGGGAATCCTGGAGGGTGTAGGGGGGAGGAGCCCAGGGTGGATCCTAGTGAGTAGTGGGTGGGAGCCCTGGGTGGATCCCAGGGGATCCTGGCGGTGTTGGGAGCCCTGGGTGGATCCCAGGGGATCCTGGGGGTGTTGGGAGCCCAGGGTGGATCCCAGGGGATCCTGGGGGTGTTGGGAGCCCAGGGTGGATCCCAGGGGATCCTGGGGGGTGTAGGGGGTGGGAGCCCAGGGTGGATCTTAAGGGATCCTGGGGGTGTTGGGAGCCCTGGGTGGATCCCAGTGGGTGGGGGTGGGAGCCCAGGGTGGATCCCAGTGGGTAGTGGGTGGGAGCCCAGGGTGGATCCCAGGGGATCCTGAGGGTGTTGGGAGCCCAGGGTGGATCCCAGTGGGTGGTGGGTGGGAGCCCAGGGTGGATCCCAGTGGGTAGTGGGTGGGAGCCCAGGGTGGATCTTAGGGGATCCTGGGGGTGTTGGGAGCCCTGGGTGGATCCCAGGGGATCCTGGGGGTTGTAGGGGGTGGGAGCCCAGGGTGGATCCCAGTGGGTGGTGGGTGGGAGCCCTGGGTGGATCCCAGGGGATCCTGGGGGTGTTGGGAGCCCAGGGTGGATCCCAGTGGGTAGTGGGTGGGAGCCCTGGGTGGATCCCAGGGGATCCTGGGGGTGTTGGGAGCCCTGGGTGGATCCTGGGGGTGTTGGGAGCCCAGGGTGGATCCCAGGGGATCCTGGGGGTGTTGGGAGCCCTGGGTGGATCCTGGGGGTGTTGGGAGCCCTGGGTGGATCCCAGGGGATCCTGGGGGTGTTGGGAGCCCAGGGTGGATCCCAGTGGGTAGTGGGTGGGAGCCCTGGGTGGATCCCAGGGGATCCTGGGGGTGTTGGGAGCCCAGGGTGGATCCCAGGGGATCCTGGGGGGTGTAGAGGGGAGGAGCCCAGGGTGGATGCCAGTGGGCACAGGGAGGGGGGTGGGAGCCTGGAATGGCCTCTGCGCGGCTGCCAACCTCTCTGCTGGGGGCTCCTGCAGGTGCCAGGGCAGCAGGGGGGCATGGAGGCCCTGCTGGCAGAGAGAGCTGCCCTGTACCAGGCTGCCCTCTGCAGTGCCAGGCAGGCCGGGGACGGTGCCAGGCTGCGGCGCCTGGAGCGGGGCCTGAAGGTGAGGGGGGGGCTGGGGGGGGGGGGGGGGGGGGG
>NW_026530741.1:0-18198 GCF_014839835.1 Dryobates pubescens
ACATCCTGCGTGCCCCCAGCCCCCAACCCAGCTGTGCTGAGCCCTGCCCCACTCCTGCCAGCAGTGCCCACATCCTGTGTGCCCCCAGCCCCAGCTGGGCTGAGCCTCTGCCCCACTGCTGCCAGCAGTGCCCACATCCTGCGTGCCCCCAGCCCCCAGCCCCAGCTGTGCTGAGCCCTGCCCCACTCCTGCCAGCAGTGCCCACATCCTGCGTGCCCCCAGCCCCCAACCCAGCTGTGCTGAGCCCTGCCCCACTCATGCCAGCAGTGCCCACATCCTGTGTGCCCCCAGCCCCCAACCCAGCTGTGCTGAGCCCTGCCCCACTGCTGCCAGCAGTGCCCACATCCTGTGTGCCCCCAGCCCCCAACCCAGCTGTGCTGAGCCCTGCCCCACTGCTGCCAGCAGTGCCCACATCCTGTGTGCCCCCAGCCCCCAACCCAGCTGGGGTGAGCCGGCAGTGCCCACATCCTGCGTGCCCCCAGCCCCAGCTGTGCTGAGCCCTGCCCCACTGCTGCCAGCAGTGCCCACATCCTGTGTGCCCCCAGACCCCAACCCAGCTGTGCTGAGCCCTGCCCCACTCCTGCCAGCAGTGCCCACATCCTGTGTGCCCCCAGCCCCAGCTGTGCTGAGCCCTGCCCCACTGCTGCCAGCAGTGCCCACATCCTGTGTGCCCCCAGACCCCAACCCCAGCTGTGCTGAGCCCTGCCCCACTCCTGCCAGCAGTGCCCACATCCTGTGTGCCCCCAGCCCCCAGCCCCAGCTGTGCTGAGCCCTGCCCCACTCCTGCCAGCAGTGCCCACATCCTGCGTGCCCCCAGCCCCAGCTGTGCTGAGCCCTGCCCCACTCCTGCCAGCAGTGCCCACATCCTGTGTGCCCCCAGCCCCAGCTGTGCTGAGCCCTGCCCCACTCCTGCCAGCAGTGCCCACATCCTGTGTGCCCCCAGCCCCCAACCCAGCTGTGCTGAGCCCTGCCCCACTCCTGCCAGCAGTGCCCACATCCTGTGTGCCCCCAGCCCCCAGCCCCAGCTGTGCTGAGCCCTGCCCCACTCCTGCCAGCAGTGCCCACATCCTGCGTGCCCCCAGCCCCAGCTGTGCTGAGCCCTGCCCCACTCCTGCCAGCAGTGCCCACATCCTGTGTGCCCCCAGACCCAGCTGTGCTGAGCCTCTGCCCCACTCCTGCCAGCAGTGCCCACATCCTGTGTGCCCCCAGCCCCAGCTGTGCTGAGCCCTGCCCCACTGCTGCCAGCAGTGCCCATATCCTGTGTGCCCCCAGCCCCCAACCCAGCTGTGCTGAGCCCTGCCCCACTCCTGCCAGCAGTGCCCACATCCTGCGTGCCCCCAGCCCCCAACCCAGCTGTGCTGAGCCCTGCCCCACTGCTGCCAGCAGTGCCCACATCCTGCGTGCCCCCAGCCCCCAACCCAGCTGTGCTGAGCCCTGCCCCACTCCTGCCAGCAGTGCCCACATCCTGCGTGCCCCCAGCCCCCAACCCAGCTGTGCTGAGCCCTGCCCCACTCCTGCCAGCAGTGCCCACATCCTGTGTGCCCCCAGACCCAGCTGTGCTGAGCCCTGCCCCACTCCTGCCAGCAGTGCCCACATCCTGTGTGCCCCCAGACCCAGCTGTGCTGAGCCCTGCCCCACTCATGCCAGCAGTGCCCACATCCTGCGTGCCCCCAGCCCCCAGCCCCAGCTGTGCTGAGCCCTGCCCCACTCCTGCCAGCAGTGCCCACGTCCTGTGTGCCCCCAGACCCAGCTGTGCTGAGCCCTGCCCCACTCCTGCCAGCAGTGCCCACATCCTGCGTGCCCCCAGCCCCAGCTGTGCTGAGCCCTGCCCCACTCCTGCCAGCAGTGCCCACATCCTGTGTGCCCCCAGCCCCCAACCCAGCTGTGCTGAGCCCTGCCCCACTCCTGCCAGCAGTGCCCACATCCTGTGTGCCCCCAGACCCCAACCCAGCTGTGCTGAGCCCTGCCCCACTCCTGCCAGCAGTGCCCACATCCTGTGTGCCCCCAGACCCCAACCCAGCTGGGCTGAGCCTCTGCCCCACTCATGCCAGGAGTGGCAGCTTGCTGCCCCCTAGACCCCAACCCAGTTGGGCTGAGTCCTTTCCCCCTCCTGCCAGCAGTGCCCACATCCTGCGTGCCCCCAGCCCCCAGCCCCAGCTGTGCTGAGCCCTGCCCCACTCCTGCCAGCAGTGCCCACATCCTGCGTGCCCCCAGCCCCCAGCTGTGCTGAGCCCTGCCCCACTCCTGCCAGCAGTGCCCACATCCTGCGTGCCCCCAGCCCCCAACCCAGCTGTGCTGAGCCCTGCCCCACTCCTGCCAGCAGTGCCCACATCCTGCGTGCCCCCAGCCCCCAACCCAGCTGTGCTGAGCCCTGCCCCACTGCTGCCAGCAGTGCCCACAGCCTGTGTGCCCCCAGACCCCAACCCAGCTGGGGTGAGCCCTGCCCCACTGCTGCCAGCAGTGCCCACATCCTGCGTGCCCCCAGCCCCCAACCCAGCTGTGCTGAGCTCTGCCCCACTCCTGCCAGCAGTGCCCACATCCTGTGTGCCCCCAGACCCAAATCCTGCTGGGCTGAGGCCTGACACATTTGTGCCATAAATGACATCTTGCTGCCCCCAGCCCCCAGCCCCAGCTGTGCTGAGCCCTGCCCCACTCCTGCCAGCAGTGCCCACATCCTGTGTGCCCCCAGACCCCAACCCAGCTGTGCTGAGCCCTGCCCCACTGCTGCCAGCAGTGCCCACATCCTGTGTGCCCCCAGCCCCAGCTGGGCTGAGCCCTGCCCCACTCCTGCCAGCAGTGCCCACATCCTGTGTGCCCCCAGCCCCCAGCCCCAGCTGGGGTGAGCCGGCAGTGCCCACATCCTGCGTGCCCCCAGCCCCCAACCCAGTTGTGCTGAGCCCTGCCCCACTGCTGCCAGCAGTGCCCACATCCTGTGTGCCCCCAGACCCCAACCCAGCTGGGCTGAGCCCTGCCCCACTCCTGCCAGCAGTGCCCACATCCTGTGTGCCCCCAGACCCCAACCCAGCTGGGGTGAGCCGGCAGTGCCCACATCCTGCGTGCCCCCAGCCCCCAGCCCCAGCTGTGCTGAGCCCTGCCCCACTCCTGCCAGCAGTGCCCACATCCTGTGTGCCCCCAGCCCCCAACCCAGCTGTGCTGAGCCCTGCCCCACTGCTGCCAGCAGTGCCCACATCCTGTGTGCCCCCAGCCCCAGCTGTGCTGAGCCCTGCCCCACTCCTGCCAGCAGTGCCCACATCCTGTGTGCCCCCAGCCCCCAACCCAGCTGGGGTGAGCCGGCAGTGCCCACATCCTGCGTGCCCCCAGCCCCAGCTGTGCTGAGCCCTGCCCCGCTCCCGCGGCCGCCGGCGGCGGCTACCTGCGGCGGGGTGAAGCTGAGGTAGAGAGCGTCCCCTGCCGGCAGGCTGCGGCGCCGCGGGTCCAGGCCGCGCCGCGCCCGGCCGCCGGCGTCGTGGCGCAGCGCCGCCAGCTCCCTGCGGCTCTCCTCCAGCTCCCTCTCCAGCCGGGCTCGCTCCCGCTCGCTCTCCCGCAGCCTCTGCTCCAGCCCCGTGGCGTCCTGGGCCCGCTCCTGGCACAGCTGGCGGCAGCGGCTCAGCTCCTCCTGCAGCAGGCTGTGCTGCCGCTGCAGCAGCGCCAGCTCCGTGCTGCCGACCTTCTCCCCGGCCCGCCCCGGCGAGGGGCTGGCCGCCGGCTCGGTGGGGGTCGGGGCGGACCCCCGGCGGCAGCCTGGCTTCTCCTGCCCCTCCTGCAGCTGCAGCTCCAGCAGGGTGTCCTGCTGGCTCACCACCGCCTGCGGGGTGGGCACAGGGGTGGGCATGGGGTGGGCAGGGGGAGGGGGGTGGGCAGAGGGAAGGAGGGCAGAGGGGTGAGGGGAGGGGTGTGGGTGACAGGGTGGGCATGGGGTGGGCACAGGGTGGGCATGGGGGAGGGGGGTGGGCAGAGGTTAAGAGGGCAAGGGGGAGGGGGGGTGGGCAGAGGTTAAGAGGGCAAGGGGGTGAGGGAAGGGGTGTGGGTGATGGGGTGGGCACAGGGGTGGGCATGGGGTGGACAGGGGGAGGGAGGTGGGCAGAGGGAAGGAGGGCAGAGGGGTGAGGGAAGGGGTGTGGGTGATGGAGTGGGCACAGGGTGGACACGGGGAGGGGGGTGGGCAGAGGGAAAGAGGGCAGGGGGGTGAGGGAAGGGGTGTGGGTGATGGGGTGGGCATGGGGTGGGCACAGGGGTGGGCATGGGGGAGGGGGGGTGGGCAGAGGTTAAGAGGGCAAGGGGGTGAGGGAAGGGGTGTGGGTGATGGGGTGGGCACAGGGTGGGCAGGGGAGGTGGATGGGCAGAGGGAAGGAGGGCAGAGGGGTGAGGGAAGGGGCATGGGTGACAGGGTGGGCATGGGGTGGGCACAGGGGTGGGCATGGGGGAGGTGGATGGGCAGAGGGAAGGAGGGCAGGGGGGTGAGGGAAGGGGTGATGGGGTGAGCAGGGAGTGGGCAGGGGGATGGTGGCAGGGGTGGGCAAGGGGGTGTGGGCAGGGGGATGTGGGCAGGGGTGGGCAGAGGGATATGGGCACAGGGGATGGTGGCAAGAGTGGGCAGGGGGATGCGGGCAGGGGGATGTGGGGAGAGGCTGGGCAGGGCATGGGCAGAGGCTGGGCAAGGGGTGGGCAGGGAGTGGGCAGAGGGATGTGGGCAGGGGGATGTGTGTGGCAGGAAGGAGGGCAGGGGGATGCAGGCAGGGGGGTGGGCAAGGGGTGGGCAGAAAGGTGTTGGCAGGGGTGGGCAGGGGGATGTGGGCAGGGGGATGTGGGCAGAGGGCTGTACACAGGCAGGGGGTGGGCAGGGAGATGTTGGCACAGGGATGTGGGCAGGGCAGGTGCCCCCTTGTGTGTCCCCCCCCCCATCCCTGTGTGTGTGCCCCCCCGGTGCCACCCACCTGGAGCCCATGCAGGAGGCTGTAGAGGTTCACCAGGCGCTGGTTGATCTCCTGGGGGAGGGGGGGAGGGGACACAGGACGGGGTGGGGGTCAGCAGGGGTGGGGGGCACCAAGGGTAGGGACACATGGGGCACCTTGTGCCCTGCCAGGGGGGGGCTGGGGGCACTCGGGTGCCCTCCTTACCTCCTGGGATACCCTCTGCAGCACCTGGTTGCCATTGCCGTCCTGCAAGGAGACAGCAGTGACCCTGGGGGGGGAGGGGCTGTGCCCTCTGGGGTGTGGCCTGGGTTGTGCCCTGGGGTGTGCCCTTGGGGTGTGCCCTGTGGTCTCCCCTCTGGTGCCCCCCTGGGTTGTGCCCTAGATTGCTCCCTGGGGTGTTCCTTTGGGGTGTGCCCTGGAGTGTCCCTTGGGTTATGCCCTAGGGTGCGCCCTGGGGTTGCCCCCTGGGGTGCCCCCTGTGCTGTGCCCCCTGTGCTGTGCCCCTTGGGGTGCCCCCTGTGCTGTGCCCCCTGTGCTGTGACCCTGTGCTGTGCCCCAGGCTGTGCCCCCTGTGCTGTGCCCCCTGTGCTGTGCCCCAGGCTGTGCCCCAGGCTGTGCCCCCTGTGCTGTGCCCCAGGCTGTGCCCCAGGCTGTGCCCCCTGGGGTGCCCCCTGTGCTGTGCCCCCTGTGCTGTGCCCCTTGGGGTGCCCCCTGTGCTGTGCCCCCTGTGCTGTGCCCCCTGTGCTGTGCCCCCTGGGGTGCCCCCTGTGCTGTGCCCCAGGCTGTGCCCCCTGTGCTGTGCCCCCTGTGCTGTGCCCCAGGCTGCGCCCCCTGTGCTGTGCCCCCTGTGCTGTGCCCCCTGTGCTGTGCCCCAGGCTGTGCCCCCTGTGCTGTGCCCCCTGTGCTGTGCCCCAGGCTGTGCCCCTGTGCTGTGCCCCCTGTGCTGTGCCCCAGGCTGTGCCCCAGGCTGTGCCCCCTGTGCTGTGCCCCAGGCTGTGCCCCAGGCTGTGCCCCCTGGGGTGCCCCCTGTGCTGTGCCCCCTGTGCTGTGCCCCAGGCTGTGCCCCCTGTGCTGTGCCCCCTGTGCTGTGCCCCCTGTGCTGTGCCCCAGGCTGTGCCCCCTGTGCTGTGCCCCCTGTGCTGTGCCCCCTGGGGTGCCCCCTGTGCTGTGCCCCAGACTGTGCCCCCTGGGCTGTGCCCCCTGTGCTGTGCCCCAGGCTGTGCCCCCTGTGCTGTGCCCCTGTGCTGTGCCCCAGGCTGTGCCCCCTGTGCTGTGCCCCTGTGCTGTGCCCCAGGCTGTGCCCCCTGTGCTGTGCCCCCTGTGCTGTGCCCCAGGCTGTGCCCCCTGTGCTGTGCCCCCTGTGCTGTGCCCCAGGCTGTGCCCCCTGTGCTGTGCCCCCTGTGCTGTGCCCCAGGCTGTGCCCCCTGTGCTGTGCCCCAGGCTGTGCCCCAGGCTGTGCCCCAGGCTGTGCCCCCTGGGGTGCCCCCTGTGCTGTGCCCCAGGCTGTGCCCCAGGCTGTGCCCCCTGTGCTGTGCCCCCTGTGCTGTGCCCCAGGCTGTGCCCCAGGCTGTGCCCCCTGTGCTGTGCCCCCTGTGCTGTGCCCCAGGCTGTGCCCCCCTCACCCTCTGCCCTCCGTCCGAATCCGTCCTGCACAGCTCCACGGAGCCGTTGAAGCTGCCGGAGTCACCATCTGCAGGGAGAGACCAGAGGGGGCTGAGCCCCACTGGGGGACCCCAAATCCCACCCCCCCCCACCCCCCCCTGTGCCCAGCTGGCACGGGGCAGGTGCCCCCTGGCCCCTCTCTTACTGCTGGCCCCGGGGCTGGGGCAGCTGTCGGCCTCGGGGAGGTTGCTGTGGTCCCGCTCGCGCCCGGCGCTGGTGAACATCTCCTTCAGACACTCCACTGGGGGAGGGGGAGAGCACAGGATGAGTCCCCCAGCAACCATCCTGCTGGGGACCCCAGCCCAGCCCCTTCCTCCTGCCTCTCTTTCCCCACCTGGAGCACCCCAAAGCGTCCCAGAGAACCCCAAAGCATCCCGGAGTTGGCACCACCCTGGGGCAGCCCAGATCTTCGCCCTCCCAGAGCATTCCCATCCCAGAGCATCCCAAAGCATCCCCATCCTGGACCATCCTCATCCCAGAGCATCCCAAAGCATCCCCATCCCAATGATCCTCATCCCAGAGCATCCCAAAGCATCCCCATCCTGGATGATCCTCATCCCAGAGCATCCCAAAGCATCCCCATCCTGGATCATCCTCATCCCAGAGCATCCCAAAGCATCCCCATCCTGGATCATCCCCATCCCAGAGCATCCCAAAGCATCCCCATCCCAATGATCCTCATCCCAGAGCATCCCAAAGCATCCCCATCCTGGATCATCCTCATCCCAGAGCATCCCAAAGCATCCCCATCCTGGATGATCCTCATCCCAGAGCATCCCAAAGCATCCCCATCCTGGACCATCCTCATCCCAGAGCATCCCAAAGCATCCCCATCCTGGATCATCCTCATCCCAGAGCATCCCAAAGCATCCCCATCCTGGATCATCCTCATCCCAGAGCATCCCAAAGCATCCCCATCCCAATGATCCTCATCCCAGAGCATCCCAAAGCATCCCCATCCTGGATGATCCTCATCCCAGAGCATCCCAAAGCATCCCCATCCTGGATGATCCTCATCCCAGAGCATCCCAAAGCATCCCCATCCTGGATCATCCTCATCCCAGAGCATCCCAAAGCATCCCCATCCTGGATGATCCTCATCCCAGAGCATCCCAAAG
Organism: Dryobates pubescens; assembly: GCF_014839835.1. Lineage (NCBI taxonomy): Eukaryota > Metazoa > Chordata > Aves > Piciformes > Picidae > Dryobates > Dryobates pubescens. The sequence continues at coordinate 7,694 of NW_026530741.1, forward strand.
CATCCCCATCCTGGATCATCCTCATCCCAGAGCATCCCAAAGCATCCCCATCCTGGACCATCCTCATCCCAGAGCATCCCAAAGCATCCCCATCCTGGATGATCCTCATCCCAGGGCATCCCAAAGCATCCCCATCCTGGATGATCCTCATCCCAGAGCATCCCAAAGCATCCCCATCCCAATGATCCTCATCCCAGAGCATCCCAAAGCATCCCCATCCTGGATGATCCTCATCCCACAGCATCCCACAGCATCCCAAAGCATCCCCATCCTGGATCATCCTCATCCCAGAGCATCCCAAAGCATCCCCATCCTGGATCATCCCCATCCCAGAGCATCCCAAAGCATCCCCATCCCAATGATCCTCATCCCAGAGCATCCCAAAGCATCCCCATCCTGGATCATCCTCATCCCAGAGCATCCCAAAGCATCCCCATCCTGGATCATCCCCATCCCAGAGCATCCCAAAGCATCCCCATCCCAATGATCCTCATCCCAGAGCATCCCAAAGCATCCCCATCCTGGATGATCCTCATCCCAGAGCATCCCAAAGCATCCCCATCCTGGATCATCCTCATCCCAGAGCATCCCAAAGCATCCCCATCCCGGATCATCCCCACCCCAGAGCATCCCACAGCATCCCCATCCTGGATCATCCTCATCCCAGAGCATCCCAAAGCATCCCCATCCTGGATCATCCCCATCCCAGAGCATCCCAAAGCATCCCCATCCCGGATCATCCCCATCCCAGGGCATCCCAAAGCATCCCCATCCCGGATCATCCTCATCCCAGAGCATCCCAAAGCATCCCCATCCTGGATGATCCTCATCCCAGAGCATCCCAAAGCATCCCCATCATGGATCATCCCCATCCCAGAGCATCCCAAAGCATCCCCATCCCAATGATCCTCATCCCAGAGCATCCCAAAGCATCCCCATCCCAATGATCCTCATCCCAGAGCATCCCAAAGCATCCCCATCCCGGATGATCCTCATCCCAGAGCATCCCAAAGCATCCCCATCCTGGATCATCCTCATCCCAGAGCATCCCAAAGCATCCCCATCCTGGATCATCCCCATCCCAGAGCATCCCAAAGTATCCCCATCCTGGATCATCCTCATCCCAGAGCATCCCAAAGCATCCCCATCCTGGATGATCCTCATCCCAGAGCATCCCAAAGCATCCCCATCCCAATGATCCTCATCCCAGAGCATCCCAAAGCATCCCCATCCTGGATGATCCTCATCCCAGAGCATCCCAAAGCATCCCCATCCCAATGATCCTCATCCCAGAGCATCCCAAAGCATCCCCATCCTGGATGATCCTCATCCCAGAGCATCCCAAAGCATCCCCATCCCAATGATCCTCATCCCAGAGCATCCCAAAGCATCCCCATCCTGGATCATCCCCATCCCAGAGCATCCCAAAGCATCCCCATCCTGGATCATCCCCATCCCAGGGCATCCCAAAGCATCCCCATCCCAATGATCCTCATCCCAGAGCATCCCAAAGCATCCCCATCCTGGATCATCCCCATCCCAGAGCATCCCAAAGCATCCCCATCCCAATGATCCTCATCCCAGAGCATCCCAAAGCATCCCCATCCTGGATCATCCCCATCCCAGAGCATCCCAAAGCATCCCCATCCCGGATCATCCTCATCCCAGAGCATCCCAAAGCATCCCCATCCTGGATGATCCTCATCCCAGAGCATCCCAAAGCATCCCCATCCCAATGATCCTCATCCCAGAGCATCCCAAAGCATCCCCATCCCAATGATCCTCATCCCAGAGCATCCCAAAGCATCCCCATCCCGGATGATCTTCATCCCAGAGCATCCCAAAGCATCCCCATCCCGGATCATCCTCATCCCAGAGCATCCCAAAGCATCCCCATCCTGGATGATCCTCATCCCAGAGCATCCCAAAGCATCCCCATCCCAATGATCCTCATCCCAGAGCATCCCAAAGCATCCCCATCCTGGATGATCCTCATCCCAGAGCATCCCAAAGCATCCCCATCCCGGATCATCCTCATCCCAGAGCATCCCAAAGCATCCCCATCCTGGATCATCCTCATCCCAGAGCATCCCAAAGCATCCCCATCCTGGATCATCCCCATCCCAGGGCATCCCAAAGCATCCCCATCCCGGATCATCCCCATCCCAGGGCATCCCAAAGCATCCCCATCCCGGATCATCCCCATCCCAGGGCATCCCAAAGCATCCCAGAGCATCAGATGTAGCCCCAGCCCCGCTGCTGCTCAGTTTCCCCATCCCACCCCCACCCCATCCCACCCCATCCCACCCCATCCCACCCCACCCCACCCCACCCCACCCCATCCCATCCTACCTCATCTCACCCCATCCATCCCACCCCACCTCATCCCATCAACCCCATCCCACCCCACCCTACCCTATCCCATCCTATCAGCTCCATTCCACCCCACCCCACCCCATCCACCCCATCCCATCAACCCCACCCCATCCCATCCCATCCCACCTCATCCCACCCCATCCATCCCATCCTACCCCATCCCATCAACCCCATCCCATCCCATCCATCCCATCCCAGCCCACCCCATCCCATCCCACCTCATCCCATCCCACCTCATCCCACCCCACCCTACCCTATCCCATCCTATCAGCTCCACCCCACCCCATCCCATCCCACCCCACCCCACCCCATCCCATCCCATCCCATCCCACCCCATCCCATCCCACCCCCCATCAATCCCACCCCACCCCTTCTCACCCAACCCCATCAACTCCACCCCACCCCAATCCCTACCTTCCCTGATGGCATCCTGCATCAACCTTTCCCCCCGGGAAGCCTCTCCGGAGTCGGAGCGGAAGAGGCCTCGGGGGGCCAGGGCCGGAGCCTGCTCCTGGCAGCCGCTGGCCAGGGTCAGGAGGTCGGCGAAGAGCAAAACCTTCTCCTCCAGCAGCGCTGAGATCTTGCGGTCCTGCTGCAGCAGGCGGTCTGGGGGCGGCAGAGCAGTCAGCAGGGGGAGCCCGCGGCCGGCAGCCAGCAGGGGGAGCCCGCGGCAGGCAGCCAGCAGGGGGAGCCCGCGGCAGGCAGTCAGCAGGGGGAGCCCGCGGCAGGCAGCCAGCAGGGGGAGCCCGCGGCAGGCACTCAGCAGGGGGAGCCCGCGGCAGGCAGCCAGCAGGGGGAGCCCGCGGCAGGCGGCCAGCAGGGGGAGCCCGCGGCCGGCACTCAGCAGGGGGAGCCCGCGGCAGGCAGCCAGCAGGGGGAGCCCGCGGCAGGCAGCCAGCAGGGGGAGCCCGCGGCAGGCAGCCAGCAGGGGGAGCCCGCGGCCAGCAGCGGAGCAGCAGCAGTGACCGGGAAGGTGAAGCCAGGATGGGGAGGAGAGGAGGAGCAGGGATGGGGAAGGGGAAAGAGAGAGGTGGAAGAGGAGAGGAGGAGCAGGGATGGGGAAGGGGGAAGAGAGAGATGCAAGAGGAGAGGAGGAGTAAGGATGGGGAAGGGGGAAGAGAGAGATGCAAGAGGAGAGGAGGAGTAGGGATGGGGAAGAGGAAACAGGATGGGGAGGGGAGGAGGAGCAACTATGGGGAAGGGGAAAGAGAGAGGTGGAAGAGGAGAGGAGGAGCAGGGATGGGGAAGGGGGAAGAGTGAGATGCAAGAGGAGAGGAGGAGTAAGGATGGGGAAGAGGAAACAGGATGGGGAGGGGAGGAGGAGCAACTATGGGGAAGGGGAAAGAGAGAGGTGGAAGAGGAGAGGAGGAGCAGGGCTGGGGATGAGCAGGGCTGGGGAAGGGAGAGAGGGATAAAAAGGGATGGAGGGGCCTGGGGGGGCAGGGCTGGGGACCCCCCCTGCAGCAGTCACCTTTCAGCTTGCGCAGGGAGGCTTCGATCTCCGTCTCGATCAGGGGGAAGTCCTGGCGGCTGGGACAGCTGCAGGAGGTGGGAGGTGAGGTGGGGATGAGGCCCAGGACCTCCCCAAGGCCACCCCACCACAGCCACCCTTGGGTTGAAGAAGACCTCCAGGAGCCTCCAGTCCAACCAGCAACCCGACCCCACCGTGGCCACTGAACCTAAGCCCAAAGGGCCACATCCAGGCCTGCCTCAAGCATCCCTTCCCACCAGCCACAGCCTGCCCCAGGGCTCCTCTGGAGAAGAAAGGCTGAGAGGGAGCTGCTGAAAGGCTCTCAGGAGCTGAGGGCTGGGGGGCAGGAGGGAGGGGGCAGGGCCAGGCTCTGCTCAGCTGCAGCCTGGCACAGGCCCAGGGGCAGGGGATGGAAACTGCAGCCCAGGAGCTTCCACCTCGACAGGAGGAGGAACTTCTGCCCTGGGGGGGTCCCAGAGGCCTGGCCCAGGCTGCCCAGGGGGGTGGTGGAGTCTCCTTCCCTGCAGCCTTTGCAGCCCCCCCTGGCTGTGCTCCTGGGGGCCCTGTGCTGGGCTCTGTGCTGCTGCTCTGGCAGGGGGCTTGGGCTCCTTGGATTCAGGCTGGGGAGGAGAAGGCTTCCAGGAGACCTTCTGTGGCCTTCCAGGGGCTGCAGGGGGCTGCAGGAAAGCTGGGGAGGGACTTTGGAGGGGGTCAAGGAAGGAGAGGACTGGGGGGGATGAAGCAAAACTGGCAATGGGGAGATTGAGATTGGATGTGAGGAAGAAGTCTTTCCCCATGAGGGTGCTGAGAGCCTGGCCCAGGCTGCCCAGGGGGGTGGTGGAAGCCTCAGCCCTGGAGATGTTTAAGGCCAGGCTGGAGCTGGCTGTGAGCAACCTGCCCTGGGCTGAGCTGTCCCTGCCCATGGCAGGGGGCTTGGAACTGGCTGAGCCTTGAGGACCCTTCCAGGGGGCTTGGAACTGGCTGAGCCTTGAGCTCCCTTCCAGGGGGCTTGGAACTGGCTGAGCCTTGAGGACCCTTCCAGGGGGCTTGGAGCTGGCTGAGCCTTGAGCTCCCTTCCAGGGGGCTTGGAGCTGGCTGAGCCTTGAGCTCCCTCCCAGGGGGGGCTTGGAACTGGCTGAGCCTTGAGCTCCCTTCCAGGGGGCTTGGAACTGGCTGAGCCTTGAGCTCCCTTCCAGGGGGCTTGGAGCTGGCTGAGCCTTGAGCTCCCTTTCCAGGGGGGCTTGGAGCTGGCTGAGCCTTGAGCTCCCTTTCCAGGGGGGCTTGGAGCTGGCTGAGCCTTGAGCTCCCTTTCCAGGGGGGCTTGGAGCTGGCTGAGCCTTGAGCTCCCTTCCAGGGGGTTTGGAGCTGGCTGAGCCTTGAGCTCCCTTCCAGGGGGCTTGGAACTGGCTGAGCCTTGAGCTCCCTTCCAGGGGGCTTGGAACTGGCTGAGCCTTGAGCTACCTTCCAGGGGGCTTGGAACTGGCTGAGCCTTGAGCTCCCTTCCAGGGGGCTTGGAGCTGGCTGAGCCTTGAGCTCCCTTCCAGGGGGCTTGGAGCTGGCTGAGCCTTGAGCTCCCTTCCAGGGGGCTTGGAACTGGCTGAGCCTTGAGCTCCCTCTCCAGGGTCTTGGAGCTGGCTGAGCCTTGAGCTCCCTTCCAGGGGGCTTGGAGCTGGCTGAGCCTTGAGCTCCCTTCCAGGGGGCTTGGAGCTGGCTGAGCCTTGAGCTCCCTTCCAGGGGGCTTGGAACTGGCTGAGCCTTGAGCTCCCTTCCAGGGGGCTTGGAGCTGGCTGAGCCTTGAGGACCCTTCCAGGGGGCTTGGAGCTGGCTGAGCCTTGAGGACCCTTCCAGGGGGCTTGGAGCTGGCTGAGCCTTGAGCTCCCTTCCAGGGGGCTTGGAGCTGGCTGAGCCTTGAGCTCCCTTCCAGCCCTGGCCGCTCTCCGGTTCTACGTCTCAGCGAGGTCCCTTCCGACCCCTAACCACCTTCTGACCCTGCAGTCCTCCCCCAGCCCAGCTCCACGGGCAGCTCCCAAGGGTGGGGAGAGGGTTGGGGGTGAGGATGGAGGGGGGAGGAGGGGCACTCACAGGCTGACTGCCTGCTGGATGACCTTCATCCAGTTGTTGCGGTCGTCGCGGGAGGCGGCGTGGACCTCGTACATCTCCGGCGGCGCGGCGCTGATCAGGAACATTCCCTTCTCCTGGTTGGCAATGTCCCTCACAATCAGGTTTTGCAGGGAGATGACAGCTGGCTTGTCCTTGGGGGGGGGGTGAGGAAAAGGTGTGGGAGTTTGTGGTGGGTTGATGTTTCCTCCCCCAGCCTCCCCTTCCTGCCCCCCTCGGAGGGAAGAACTTCTGCCTCGCATCCAATCTGAATCTCCCCGCTCCTGGTTGTGCTCCATCCTCCCCTCCTCCCAGTCCTGTCCCTCCCTGACACCCTCAAAAGTCCCTCCCCAGCTTTCCTGGAGTCCCCTGCAGAGCCTGGAAGGCCACCAGAAGGTCTCCTGGGAGCCTTCTCCTCTCCAGGCTGCACAACCCCAACTCCCTCAGGCTGTGCTCAGAGGAGGACTTTCCTAGAGTCACTGAGCTGGCAGGGCTGGAAGGGAGCTCAAGGCTCAGCCAGCTCCAAGCCCCCTGGAAGGGTCCTCGAGGCTCAGCCAGCTCCAAGCCCCCTGGAAGGGTCCTCAAGGCTCAGCCAGCTCCAAGCACCCCTGGAAGGGTTCTCAAGGCTCAGCCAGCTCCAAGCCCCCAGGAAGGGTCCTCAAGGCTCAGCCAGTTCCAAGCCCCCTGCCATGGGCAGGGACAGCTCAGCCCAGGGCAGGCTGCTCACAGCCACCTCCAGCCTGGCCTTAAACACCTCCAGGGCTGAGGCTTCCACCACCTCCCTGGGCAGCCTGGGCCAGGCTCTCACCACCCTCTTCCTCACAGCCAAGCGGAGTCTCCCCACTTCTGGTTGTGCTCCATCCCCCCCCAGTCCTCTCCCTCCTTGACCCCCTCCAAAGTCCCTCCCCAGCTTTCCTGCAGCCTCCTGCAGCCCCTGGAAGGCCACAGAAGGTCTCCTGGAAGCCTTTTCCTCTCCAGACTGAATCCAAGGAGCCCAAGCCCCCTGCCAGAGCAGCAGCACAGAGCCCAGCACAGGGCCCCCAGGAGCACAGCCAGGGGGGGCTGCAAAGGCTGCAGGGAAGGAGACTCCACCACCCCCCTGGGCAGCCTGGGCCAGGCCTCTGGGACCCCCCCAGGGCAGAAGTTCCTCCTCCTGTCGAGGTGGAACCTCCTGGGCTGCAGTTTCCATCCCCTGCCCCTGGGCCTGTGCCAGGCTGCAGCTGAGCAGAGCCTGGCCCTGCCCCCTCCCTCCTGCCCCCAGCCCTCAAGCTCTTGATAGGCACACTGCTGGCTCATGTTCAGCCTACTGTCAACCAATACCCCCCCAGGTCCCTCTCTGCCTGGCTGCTCTCCAGCCACTCTGACATAGGATCTTAGGATGTGAGGGGTGGCAATGGGGCAGCACTGGTGGGGTGGCACTGCCCAGCCCAGCCCAGCTCAGCCAGCCCAGCCCAGCCCAGCCCAGCCCAGCCCAGCTCAGCCCAGCCCAGCTCAGCCAGCCCAGCCCAGCCCAGCCCAGCCCAGCCCAGCCCAGCTCAGCCAGCCCAGCCCAGCCCAGCCCAGCCCAGCCCAGCCCAGCCCAGCCCAGCCCAGCCCATCTCAGCCCAGCCCAGCCCAGCTCAGCCAGCCCAGCTCAGCCCAGCCCAGCCCAGCCCAGCCCAGCTCAGCCAGCCCAGCCCAGCCCAGCCCAGCCCAGCCCAGCTCAGCCAGCCCAGCCCAGCCCAGCCCAGCCCAGCCCAGCCCAGCCCAGCTCAGCCCAGCCCAGCCCAGCTCAGCCAGCCCAGCCCAGCCCAGCTCAGCCCAGCCCAGCCCAGCCCAGCCCAGCCAGCCCAGCCCAGCCCAGCTCAGCCAGCCCAGCCCAGCCCAGCCCAGCCCAGCCCAGCCCAGCCCAGCCCAGCCCAGCCCAGCTCACCAGCATGGGGAAAGTGTACTTCTGGTCCTTCTCCTGGAGGAAGATGAGGACGTCGGTCATCAGCAGCACCAGCACGTCTGGGGAGGGAGAGCTGGGGTTGGGGAGGGGCTGGGGGGTGCCACACTGCAAACCTGCCCTCCACCTCTCCCCTCATCCTCATCCCCATCCCCTGCCCTCCACCTCTGCCCTCATCCTCATCCCCATCCCCTGCCCTCCACCTCTCCCAGCATCCTCGTCCCCTGCCCTCCCCTTCTCCCCTCCACTCCTCCACTCCACTCCTCCCCTCCCCTTCTTCCCTCCCCTTCTCCCCTCCCTTTCTTCCCTCCCCTCCTCCCCTCCCCTCCTCCCCTCCCCTCCTTCCCTCCATTCCTCCCTTCCCCTTCTCCCCTTCCCTTCTCCCTTCCCCTCCTCCCCTCCACTTCTTCCCTCCCCTCCACTCCTCCCCTTCTCCCCTCCACTCTTCCCCTCCACTCTTCCCCTCCCCTCCACTCCTCCCCTCCACTTCTCCCCTCCCCTTCTCCCCTCCACTCCTCCCCTCCACTTCTCCCCTCCCCTTCTCTCCTCCACTCCTCCCCTCCCCTCCACTCCTCCCCTCCCCTCCACTCCTCCCTTTCTCCCCTCCCCTCCACTCCTCCCCTCCTTCCCTCCCCTTCTCCCCTCCACTCCTCCCCTCCCCTTCTCTCCTCCCCTCCTCCCCTCCCCTTCTCCCCTCCACTCCTCCCCTCCACTCCTCCCCTCCCCTCCACTCCTCCCTTTCTCCCCTCCCCTCCCCTCCTCCCCTCCTCCCCTCCACTCCTCCCCTCCCCTTCTCCCTTCCCCTTCTCTCCTCCACTCCTCCCCTTCTCCCCTCCCCTCCACTCCTCCCCTTCTCCCCTCCCCTTCTCTCCTCCCTTCTCCCCTCCACTCCTCCCTTCTCCCCTCCCCCTCTCCCCTTCTCCCCTCCCCTCCCCTCCTCTCCCCTTCCCCCCTTCCCCCCTCCCCTTCTCCCCTCCTCCCCACCCTTCCCCGCCCCCAAGCCCCACCCTCTCCCCGCCCCTTCCCCCTCCCCTCTCCGCGGCTCACCCTTGAAGCGCCCCGCGGCGGTCTTCCAGAGCAGGCAGCCGCTGTGCACCAGCTTGCGGCGCAGGAGTTCGTCCCTGCCGAAGACGCCGGCGCGGCTCTCCCAGGGCAGCTGCACCTTGGCCCTGCCGTCCACCCGCCGGTACACGTCCCAGAGCCGCGCGTTCATCTCGCTGGTGTGCACCTCCTCGTTGATGGACGAGATCAGCTCCTTCACCAGCTTCAGCGCCCGCGACAGGTCGGCCCAGTCCCCCTCGTTGTCTGCCCGGGGTGGGGGGAGGGGGGGAGGGAGGGAGGGAGGGAGGGAGGCGCCGGCGCCGCGGGGCTTAGCGAGCCGGCAGCGCCGCTGCGCGCCGCGCTCCCAGCGGCCCCCCCTGCCCTCCCCGCTCCCCTCAGCCCCTGCCCTCTGCCTCTCCCCTCATCCTCATCCCCTCCCCTCATCCCCTACCCTCTGCCTCTCCCATCACCTCCATCCCCTGCCCTCCCCGCTCCCCTCAGCCCCTGCCCTCTGCCTCTCCCCTCATCCTCATCCCCTCCCCTCTTCCCTCATCCCCTGCCCTCTGCCTCTCCCATCACCTCCATCCCCTGCCCTCCCCTCTTCCCTCATCCCCTGCCCTCTGCCTCTCCCCTCACCTCCATCCCCTGCCCTCCCCTCATCCTCATCCCCTCCCCTCATCCCCATCCCCTGCCCTCTACCTCTTCCCTCATCCTCATCCCCTCCTCTCATCCCCTACCCTCTGCCTCTCCCATCACCTCCATCCCCTGCCCTCCCCTCATCCTCATCCCCTACCCTCTGCCTCTCCCATCACCTCCATCCCCTGCCCTCCCCTCATCCCCATCCCCTCCCCTCATCCTCATCCCCTCCTCTCATCCCCTACCCTCTGCCTCTCCCATCACCTCCATCCCCTGCCCTCCCCTCATCCTCATCCCCTGCCCTCTGCCTCTCCCATCACCTCATCCTCATCCTTTCCCCTCATCCTCATCCCCTCCCCTCATCCCCATCCCCTGCCCTCTACCTCTTCCCTCATCCTCATCCCCTCCTCTCATCCCCTACCCTCTGCCTCTCCCATCACCTCCATCCCCTGCCCTCCCCTCATCCCCATCCCCTCCCCTCATCCCCATCCCCTCCCCTCATCCCCATCCCCTGCCCTCTACCTCTTCCCTCATCCTCATCCCCTCCTCTCATCCCCTACCCTCTGCCTCTCCCATCACCTCCATCCCCTGCCCTCCCCTCATCCTCATCCCCTGCCCTCTGCCTCTCCCATCACCTCATCCTCATCCCCTCCCCTCATCCCCATCCCCTGCCCTCTACCTCTTCCCTCATCCTCATCCCCTCCTCTCATCTCCTACCCTCTGCCTCTCCCATCACCTCCATCCCCTGCCCTCCCCTCAACCTCATCCTCTCCCCTCATCCTCATCCTCTGCCCTCTACCTCCTCTCATCCTCATCCTCTGCCCTCTACCTCCTCTCATCCTCATCCTCTGCCCTCTACCTCCTCTCATCCTCATCCTCTGCCCTCTACCTCCTCTCATCCTCATCCTCTCCCCTCATCCCCATCCCCTGCCCTCTGCCTCTCCCATCACCTCCATC
>NW_026530742.1:0-17906 GCF_014839835.1 Dryobates pubescens
CCTCCCCAGGGCTCCCCTCCCCCCTTCAGCCCCAGCCTGGCTCCAAGCCCCCGGGGTTGGGGTTCCCGGGGTGGGGGTGGGGAGGGGGTGGAGCTCCTGACCACTTCCCAGCCCTGGGTTAGGAAACGGAACCGGAGGAGGAGGAGGAGGAGGAGGAGAAGCCAAAACCTTCATCAGCTCAACCACAAAGTACAGAGGGGCAGAGGCCAAGGGGGGAGGAAGGAGCCAGGGCTTGGGGCTGGGGCCAGAGGAGCCTGGGGGCAGCTGCAGCAGCAGGAGACCCAGGAGCTGCCCCAGGAGTGCAGAAGCTGCCCCAGGAGTGCAGAAGCTGCCCCAGGAGCTGCCCCAGGAGCTGCCCCAGGAGTGCAGAAGCTGCCCCAGGAGCTGCCCCAGGAGTGCAGAAGTTGCCCCAGGAGCTGCCCCAGGAGTGCAGAAGCTGCCCCAGGAGCTGCCCCAGGAGTGCAGAAGTTGCTTCAGGAACTGCCCCAGCAGTGCAGGAGCTGCCCCAGGAGCTGCCCCAGGAGTGCAGAAGTTGCCCCAGGAGTGCAGAAGTTGCCCCAGGAGCTGCCCCAGGAGTGCAGAAGTTGCCCCAGGAGCTGCCCCAGGAGTGCAGAAGTTGCCCCAGGAGCTGCCCCAGGAGTGCAGAAGCTGCCCCAGGAGTGCAGAAGTTGCCCCAGGAGCTGCCCCAGGAGTGCAGAAGCTGCCCCAGGAGCTGCCCCAGGAGTGCAGAAGCTGCCCCAGGAGCTGCCCCAGGAGTGCAGAAGCTGCCCCAGGAGCTGCCCCAGGAGCAGCAGGATCTGCCCCAGCCCAGCTGCCCCCAGGGTGAGCTCTGGGTGCCTGCCCCAGGCTGTTCCTCACCTTCCACCTCCCCCCCCCAGGCCCTCAGTGCCCAGGCAGCAGCTTCCTGCCCTGTGCCCCTGGGGCCCCCTGCCCCTGGGCAGTGCCCCCAGGCTGGGCACAGGGAGGGGGAAAGAGCAGGGCCAGGAGAGGCTGAGGGGGCTGGGAAGGAGCTTTAATGACACAGAGGGCAAGAGGGAGGCTGCAGCCCCCCAGCAGCAGAGCCCCCAGGGGGGCACTGCCCGGCCTGGGTGCCAGCTCCTGGGGGCTGCTGGCAGCCTGGGCACAGCCTTTGGGCTCCAGGCTCCCAGCTGGAGCTGCAGGCAGCAAGGAAGGGCAGGCAGGAGGCCTGGGGGGGATCCTCCTCCCTGCTGAGCTCAGGGGGGGAGCAGGAAGCTGGCCCCAGGCTGCAGGGGGAGGCCCCCAGGGAGCTCCCCTGGAGCCCTTCCCCAGCCTGGAGCTGCTGCAGAGCCTCCAGGCAGCTCCCTGAGGCCTCACTGAGGCTCCTGGAAGGTCCTGAGGAGCTCCTCCTGCTCCTTGCTGATGGCCTGGAGGGAGAAAGAAGCAGCCCTGAGGTGAGCAGGAGGAGAGGAGGCTGAGGGAGACCTCACTGCCCCCTGAGGCTGGGAAGAGACCTCTAGAGCTCCTCCCTGCAGCCCCCCCAGGGGCAGCCCCAAAGCTGAGCTGGGCTGGGGGCAGCTCCCAACCCCCCCTGGGCAGCCTGGGCCAGGCTCTGCCCAGCCTCAGCAGCACCAATTGCTCCTCCTCTGCCCTCTCCCTCTCCCCTCTGGCACTTCCAAACCATCTCCCCTGGGCCTGCCCTGCTCCAACCTCTGTCCCCAGCTCTCTGCTCAGCTCTGGAAGCTCTCCAGGAGGTCTCCCTGCAGCCTTCTCTCCTCCAGGCTGAACTCTCCCAGCCCTGCCCCAGCCCTGCTGTGACCTCCTCTGCCCCTCTCCCCCAGGGCCCTGCCTGTGCTGAGGCCTCCAGAGCTGCCCCCAGCCCTGCAGGGCTCTCAGCAGAGCTCCAGGGGGGCACAATCCCCTCCCTGCCCCTGGGCTGCTGGGCACCAGCCCCAGGGCTCAGCTCCTCAGCCCCCAGCTCCTCATCCTCAGCTCCTCACCCCCTCCCTCCTCCCTCCTTACCTCCTCCCAACTCCTCCCTCCTTTCTCCCTCCCTCTTCCCTTCCTCCTCCCTCCCCCTCCTCTCCCCTTCCTCCCTCCCTCCTCCCTCCCTCTCCCCCTACCTCCTCCTTCCCTCCCTCCTCCTCTCCCCTCCCTCCCTCCTCCTCTCCCCTCTCTCCTCCCTCCCTCCCTCTCCCCCACCTCCTCCCCTCCTCCCTCCCTCCCTCCCCCTCCCTCTCCCCCACCTCCTCCCTCCTCCCTCCCTCCCTCCCTCCCTCCCTCTCCCCCACCTCCTCCCTCCCTCCTTCCCTCCCTCCCTCCCTCCCTCTCCCCCACCTCCTCTCCCCCCCAGCCCCCTCCTCACCTTCCAGGCCTCTCTGCGAGCCTGGATCTGCTGCTGCAGCTCCCTGACCCTGCCCCTGCCTGCCAGCACAGCCTCTGCCAGCTGCCTGCTCTCCTCCTCCTTCTCCCTCAGCACCCTCCTGAGGTAGGAGAGGTGCTTGAGCAGGAAGGGCACCTGGGCACTGCGGGCATCCTCCTCGGGGGCACCGCTGGGCCGCCTGGGGGGGAGGCAGAGCAGAGAGGAGGCTCAGAGACCCCCAGGGAACCACCACAGGGACCCCCAGGAGCTCAGCTCTGCCTGCTGCAGGGGGAAGGGAGCCCCTGGAGAGCAGCCCCTGCCCACCCCCCCCCTGCCCCCCAGCAGGGCTCCCCCAGGGGGCACAGTGCCCAGGGGGGGTTGGGAGCTCTCCACAACCTCTCTGGGCTCAGCCTGCTCCAGGCCCCCAGCAGCCTCCCCCCAAACAGCTTTCCCCCTCCTGGGCTCCACTCTGTGCCCCCTGGCCCTGGGCACCCCTGGGCAGCTGCCAGCCCCAGCCCCTTGCCCCCCCCCAGCCTTCAGCTCCCCTCTGGGGCTGCTCTCCTCCAGGCTCTCAGCCCCAGGCAGCTCTCAGCCTTTGCTCCAGGTCCCCTCAGCACCTTCCCAGCCCCCCCTGGACCCTCCCCAGCAGCTCTCCACCCCCCCCAGGCTCTGCTCTCTGCCAGCACAGGAAGCAGCCAGGGGCTGCAAGCCAGAGCTGGGCTGCAGCTCCCAGGGCTGAGAGAGCTCTGGGACCACAGCAGCAGAACTGGCAAGGCTCAGGGCTGGGCTGGGCTGAGCTGAGCTGAGCTGAGCTCCCTCCTGGCTGAGCTCCCTCCTGGCTGAGCTGGGCTGAGCTGACCTGAGCTCTCTCCCAGCTGGGCTGAGCTGAGCTGAGCTCCCTCTGCCCTCCCTGGGGGAAGCTGAGCACCCTGAGCAGGGAAGCCCCAGCAGGACCCCAGCTGGGGCAGGCTCAGCTCAATCTGCTCCCAGCAGCAGGACTCCAAAGCTCCCAGCTGGGAGCCTCCCAGAGGAGCAGAGCTCTGCCCCCTGCCTGCCCCCAGCCCCCTGCCCCCAGCCCCTCCTCCATACCAGGCAGGCTCCTGCTGCTCCTTGGCCTCCTCCACCAACCTGTCCAGGGAGTCAAAGAGCATCTCCAGCTTCCCTTCCTGCTTCACCTCCTGGATCTCCTCCTGGGAAGGACAGCACAGAGCTCCAGGGGGGCCAGGCCCAGGCCTCAGCCTGCCCAGCAGGGCCCTGGCCACCCCCAGGGGCTGAGTCTCCATCCCTGGAGCCGTGGTGCTGAGGGCCAGGGGCTTGGGGGTGCCCCTGGGGCACTGCTGGGGCTCAGCCTTGGGCTCCAGGGCCTGAAAGATCTCTTCCAAGCCAAACCACTCCAGGAGCCTACACCTGAGAGGCAAAGAAGCCCAGAGGGGGTGGAAGGGAACCCCCAAAGCTCACCCAGTCCAAGCCCCTGCAGCCCCCAGGGACAGCCCCAAGCTGAGGAAGTGAGCAGGAGGAAAGGAGGCTGAGGGAGACCTCACTGCCCCTGAGGCTGAGAAGAGACCTCCAGAGCTCCTCCCTGCAGCCCCCAGGGGCAGCCCCAAGCTGAGCTGGGCTGGGGCCAGCCCTGGGGGCAGCTCCCAACCCCCTCTGGGCAGCCTGGGCCAGGCTCTGCCCAGCCTCAGCAGCACCAATTGCTCCTCCTCTGCCCTCTCCCTCTCCCCTCTGGCACTTCCAAACCATCTCCCCTGCTCCTGCCCTGCTCCAACCTCTGTCCCCAGCTCTCTGCTCAGCTCTGGGAGCTCTCCAGGAGGTCTCCCTGCAGCCTTCTCTGCTCCAGGCTGAACTCTCCCAACCCTCCCAGCCCTGGTGTGGCCTCCTCTGCCCCTCTCCCCCAGCTCTCTGGGGGTCTGAGGACCTCCCTGGGGCCGCTCCCAGCCCTTGCCCCCTGCTGACCTTGATGGAGGCCTGCAGCTGGAAGAGGAACTGCTCATAGATGCTCCTGGTGACCTCGGGCTGCAGCTTGTAGAAGCAGCGATAGCAGCTGGCAAACCTCTCGTAGCTGCAGGGCAGAGGGCACAGGGGGCACTGCCAGGGCAGAGGGCGCAGGGGGCACTGCCAGGAGCCCCTGGGGCACGCTCAGGGGGGGCAGTGGCACTGCCAGGGCCCAGGTGGCACTGCCCGGGGCTCGGAGGGGGCACTGCTGGGGGCATGGAAGGGCACTGCCGGGGGCATGGAGGGGGCAGTGCCTGGGCACGGAGGTGGCACTGCCGGGGGGCACGGGGGAGGCACTGCCCGGGGCACGGAGAGGACACTGCCAGTGTCCAGCGGAGAGGTCGGCCAGGCCTCAGCGCCCCCCCGAGCGGCCCAGCCCGGCCCCGCCTCGCCCCCTCCTCACCTCCCGGCTGCCAGCAGCTTCTCCAGGACGGTGTTGACCACGGTGTCGAAGAGCTGGAGGCGGCTCGGTACCGCCGGCTCTGCCGGGCCCCCATCGCCGCCCCCCGCCGCCGCTTCCCCCTCCGCCGCCGTTCCGCTTCCCGCCGCCGCCATCGCCCAGCCGCCCGGCGGCCGCGCCGCCGCCTCCCATTGGCTGGCGCCGGGGCGGGGCGCTGCTGCCATTGGCGGGGAGGCAGCGAGCCCCGCCCACGAAGGTTGCGCATGCGCCGTGAGGAGCGTGGCGGCACGGCAGAGGCGCGGGTCATTATGCTGGGGGCGTGGCTAGGAACAACGGAGGCGTGGCTTAGGGCACCGGGGGCGGGGCCTAGGACGCCGCGGCGTGGCCGTGGGACGCAGCTCGGCTCCAGCCCCGGGCAGGAACTGGGTTGAAAGTGCTCAGTTTGGGTTAAAAACCCCGAAGTAAGGAAAAGCTGAAGGGGCTGAAGCGCTTCCTGTGCTGTCCCAAGGCTGAAAAGAGGGCGCTGGGCCCCCAGAGATGCAATAAATGGCCTCACTCCGGAGACCCCCAAGGAAACCCCCAGCTGGGTCCCACCGGGGCTCAGCCTGGGTCTCTGTCTGTCGGGGGGAGATCAACTCGAGCCTGGAGGGCTGCAAGGAGGGAGAGCATCCCACGTTCAGCTCAGAAAGAAGAGGAAAAAACCAATGCTGGAAGGTGAGGCCAGGCTGGGAGGGTTGGGGGAGTTCAGCCTGGAGGAGCAGAAGGCTCCAGGGGAGAGCTCCTGGAGAGCTCCCAGGGCTGAGCAGAGAGCTGGGGACAGAGGTTGGAGCAGGGCAGGAGCAGGGGAGATGGTTTGGAAGTGCCAGAGGGGAGAGGGGCTGGGGGATGAGGAGCTGAGCCCTGGGGCTGGTGCCCAGCAGCCCAGGGGCAGGGAGGGGATTGTGCCCCCCTGGAGCTCTGCTGAGAGCCCTGCAGGGCTGGGGGCAGCTCTGGAGGCCTCAGCACAGGCAGGGCCCTGGGGGAGAGGGGCAGAGGAGGCCACAGCAGGGCTGGAGGCCAGGCTGGGAGGGTTGGGGGAGTTCAGCCTGGAGGAGAGAAGGCTGCAGGGAGACCTCCTGGAGAGCTTCCAGAGCTGAGCAGAGAGCTGGGGACAGAGGTTGGAGCAGGGCAGAAGCAGGGGAGATGGTTTGGAAGTGCCAGAGGGGAGCTGGAGAGTGGAGAGGAGGAGCAATTGGTGCTGCTGAGGCTGGGCAGAGGGGTGGGAGATGCCCCCCAGGGCTGGCACCAGGAGGTTGGTTTAGAGCTCTGCTTGGGGCTGGCCCTGCTGGCTGCAGGGGGTTGGAGCTTTGGAGGTTGCCTTCAACCTCCCCTGGAGCTCTTTGACCCTCAAAGTCTTCGGGGCTGTGAGCAACCTGCTCCAGCTCAGGCTGCCCCTGGGGGCTGCAGAGGGCTTGGATGAACCTCAGGGTTTCCCTTCAACCCCCTCCCAGCCTGGGCTTCCCTGGAGCCCACCCCCCACCACCACCTCCAGCCAAGTGTCCACCTGAAGGTCTCTGAAGTTTATTAGTTGTCACAAACTCTGCTGGTTAAGAGGAACATCAAAGCTCGAAGGAAGTCTCTCCCCACCTCTGTGTGCTGGCTGCTGCTCACACTCCAAGCTGCTGCTGCTGCTGCTGCCACCTCTGGGGCCAGGCTGGAGCTGCCCCCAGCTGCTGCTGTTCACAGGGAGAGCCAAGTGGGGTCAGCAGCTGCACACCCACCGGCAGGACAGAGGAGCAGGGAGGAGAAGCCTGAACCCCACCCTCCCGAGGCTGCAGAAACCAGAGGTGGCCCTTCCAGAGCCTTTGCTGACTCAGCAGCCACCCCCATAAAGTGCATTGCAGCTCCCCAGCTCCTGCCCTGCAACCCCCCCCCAGCCCCCACCCTCCAGGGTCTGCCCCAGCAGCTGCCTGCTCTCCTTGCACCTCCAGCCCTCTCCTGCTGCAGAGGGTGGGACAGAGACCAAAGCCTCCAGCTGGAGCCAGCCACAGGGCTCAGCAGCATCAGGACCACAAGCAGGAGACTCCCCCTGGGCTGGGCAGAGCTCTGATCTCCCCTCTCAGGCACAACCCTCCTGGCACCAGGCCTGGGGGGCTGGCTGCCCCCCAGAGCCCAACCCCGAGGGGAGCTGAGAGCGGCACAGGGTGAAGCCCAAACCAACCTTCAGCTTCCTCCTCCTCCTCCTCCTCTTGCTTCACCTTTCCACTGCCACTTTGGCACAAGGCCACAGGCCTGAGCTTTCTGGAGGGTGCAGAGCCTGCTCCTGGCCCTGCCCCTTCCCCAGAGGGAGCTCTGAACCCCCAACCCCCCCAAAAGCATCACCCCCAGCGCTGCTGCACAGGAGGAACAGCAGCCCCAGGTCTGCCCTGGAGCAAAGCTCAGCCCCTGAGCCTTTATCTGGGGGAGGGGGGAGGCTGTTTTGTGTTCTCCCCACCCCCACCCAGGCTCAGTGCCCCCTGGAGCCAAGCACCCAAAGCTCCACCTTCCCTTTTTGTGCCTCAGGGTAGGGGGTGGGGAAGGGGGAAGGGGGAGAGGTGGCAGCAGCCACCCTGAACATGCAGCACAGGACACTCAACAAGGTTGAACAAGGCCACAGAACGACCACCCAGACCCCTCCCTCCCACCCCCCACCCCTCAGAAGCAGCTGTCCCTACAACCCCCAAACCCAGGGGGGAGGACCCAGGAGTTAGGTGGCACCAGGGCCCAAGCAGCTAAGGGCCAAAAGCAGCTCAGCTCAGCTCAGCTCAGCTCAGCTCCTCAGCCCCCTCCAGACCTTTTTTGGGGGGGGGGGACAAAGAGAAGGTTGCAAAAGGGAGAACAGAAAGCAGAGGAAGGGCTGCAAAGAACCCCCCCACCCCACCCCCAAAGGGGGCTTCTCACATCTTCTGGAGGGATCCAGGTTGGGGTAGAGGAAGGAGAGGGGGAGGGAAGGATGGGGCTGGAATCTGAGAGGAGCTCTGCTTGTGTCCAGCTTCCCAGAGGCTCCTCTGCAGCCTGGGAGAGCCTCTGCTGCTGCAGGGAGGAGGAAGGAGCTTGGCTCTGGGGAAGGTTTTGCACTTGGGGAAAAGCCAACAGCAAATAAACCTCAGAAGTGGCCAAGGAGGGCTTCAGGCCCTGCCCTGGGTGAAGAGGCACAGGTCCAAAAGGTCCTCAAGGGGTGTGGGGGGGGGGAGGGGAAAGGTTTGTTGTCATCTTCTCAGCAGCAGAACCTTGGGGTGAGGATGGAAGGGGGGAGGGCAAGGAGCTGCCTCTTCCCAAGGGCTCCCTGGGAGCCTTCCAGCCCAGCAGGGAATTCCTCCAAGCCCTTAACTCCTCCTTCCTGTGGCTCCTCTTGGGACTTTTCCCAACCACCCCAAAGGGCTCTGCAGTGGGCCAGTGCCAGGAGCTGGCTGCTCTTCAGCCCTCCCCTCCCTTCCCCTTCCCCTTCCCCTCCCCTTCCTCGTCCCAGCTCCTCGCTGTGACGCCGGCCCCTTAGGTGCTGCCCCTGCCCACCACCACCACCTCCTCCCTGGCCTTCTCCTGGCTCAGCTCCAGCCTCAGGAGGGTGGGGGAGGGTGAGGGGAAGGGGCTCAGGGTGGTCTGTGTCCCAAGCAGCTTCCTCTACCAGTGCCTGGAGTCCACCAGCTCTGGGCGCAGGCTCAGCTTCTTCAGGGTCTCGTAGCCGACGACGATGACGATGGTGGAGGGGGTGGCAGAGATGATCCTGGCAGAGAGGCC
The DNA here is from genome assembly GCF_014839835.1 of Dryobates pubescens. Lineage (NCBI taxonomy): Eukaryota > Metazoa > Chordata > Aves > Piciformes > Picidae > Dryobates > Dryobates pubescens. The sequence goes on from NW_026530742.1 coordinate 8,472, forward strand.
TTTGGTCAGCCCCCAGGGGCCTTCCTCTGCCAGCAGCTGCTTGAAGGTGAGGATGATGGAGCTCTTGCCTTCCACCTGCCAGGAGAAAAAGCCCAGCAACAGGGCAGGAATTGAGAGCTGGAGGACCTCAACCCTCACCCCGGCTCCCCGGCCCGGGCTGGGCTCCAACCCCCTGAGGGAAGGGCAGGGCCTGGGCTGGAGGTGGGGAAGGGGCTGGAAGAGGTTGCTCAGGGGGTGTGGAACCCTCTCTGGAGGAGCTCAAGGGGAGGTTGGATGAGGTCTGGGGGAAGGTTGAAGAGCAGCCAGCTCCTGGCACTGCCCATGGGAGAGCCTCAGGCTGAGCTCCCCCTCTGGATACCCCTGAGGGAAGGGCAGGGCCTGGGCTGGAGGTGGGGAAGAGATGGTGGTGGGGAAGGGGCTGGAAGAGGTTGCTCAGGGGGTGTGGAACCCACCCTGGTGGAGCTCAAGGGGAGGTTGGATGAGGTCTGGAGGAAGGTTGAAGAGCAGCCAGCTCCTGGCACTGCCCATGGGAGAGCCTTAGGCTGAGCTCCCCCTCTGGATATCCCTGAGGGAAGGGCAGGGCCTGGGCTGGAGGTGGGGAAGGGGCTGGAAGAGGTTGCTCAGGGGGTGAGGAACCCTCAAGGGGAGGTTGGATGAGGCCTGGGGGAAGGCTGAAGAGCAGCCAGCTCCTGGTGCTGCTCACTGGAGAGCCTCAGGCTGAGCTCCCCCTCTGGATATCCCTGAGGGAAGGGCAGGGCCTGGGCTGGAGGTGGGGAAGAGATGGTGGTGGGGAAGGGGCTGGAAGAGGTTGCTCAGGGGGTGTGGAACCCACCCTGGAGGAGCTCAAGGGGAGGTTGGATGAGGTTTGGGGGAAGGTTGAAGAGCAGCCAGCTCCTGGTGCTGCTCACTGGAGAGCCTCAGACTGAGCTCCCCCCCTGGACACCCCTGAGGGAAGGGCAGGGCCTGGGCTGGAGGTGGGGAAGGGGCTGGAAGAGGTTGCTCAGGGGGTGAGGAACCCTCAAGGGGAGGTTGGCTGAGGTCTGGAGGAAGGTTGAAGAGCAGCCAGCTCCTGGTGCTGCTCACTGGAGAGCCTCAGGCTGAGCTCCCCACCTGGATACCCCTGAGGGAAGGGCAGGGCCTGGGCTGGAGGTGGGGAAGGGGCTGGAAGAGGTTGCTCAGGGGGTGAGGAACCCTCAAGGGGAGGTTGGATGAGGTCTGGAGGAAGGCTGAAGAGCAGCCAGCTCCTGGTGCTGCTCACTGGAGAGCCTCAGGCTGAGCTTTGGGGAGGTTGGGAAAGGCCTAAGGGGAGGCAGAGGAGGAGTTCAGGCTTGGAGGAATCCCTGCTGGCAGGGTTGGGGTCCAGGGAGGCCTTGGGAAGGGGCTTGGGGTGCCAGGGAGAGGTGGGGATGGGACCAGGCTGGATTGGGAGGGGGCAGGAGGAGGAAACTCTGCCCCAAGGAGGGGGAGGAGGAACTGGAAGCCTCCCTGGAGGAGCTCAGGGGGAGGTTGGCTGAGGCCTGGGGGAAGCTGGGCTGGGGGCAGGTCAGAGGTCAGCCAGGGCAGGGGGCTTGGAGCTGGCTGATCATCAGCTTGGGGCTGGATGACCACCAAGGCCCCTTCCAACCCCAGGGAGCAAGGGGCAGGAGAGGAGGAAATGGCCTCAGGGTTGCCCCAGGGGAGAGCAGAAGAAACTTCTGCCCTGGAAGGGCTTCTGCAAGCCTGGCCCAGGCTGCCCAGGGAGGGAGGTGGCTGAATGCCCACCCCTGGGGGGCTTTGCAGGGGTGCTGAGGGCTGAGCCCCAGCCCTGGGGAGGGCAAGGGCTGAGCCCCAGGGCCTGGGGGAGGGCAAGGGCTGAGCCCCAGGCCCAGGGGGAGGGCTGAGCCCTGGGGGAGGGCAAGGGCTGAGCCCCAGGGCCTGGGGGAGGGCAAGGGCTGAGCCCCAGGCCCAGGGGGAGGGCAAGGGCTGAGCCCCAGGCCCAGGGGGAGGGCTGAGCCCTGGGGGAGGGCAAGGGCTGAGCCCCAGGCCCTGGGGGAGGGCAAGGGCTGAGCCCCAGGCCCAGGGGGAGGGCAAGGGCTGAGCCCCAGGCCCAGGGGGAGGGCTGAGCCCTGGGGGAGGGCAAGGGCTGAGCCCCAGGGCCTGGGGGAGGGCAAGGGCTGAGCCCCAGGCCCTGGGGGAGGGCTGAGCCCTGGGGGAGGGCAAGGGCTGAGCCCCAGGCCCTGGGGGAGGGCTGAGCCCTGGGGAGGGCAAGGGCTGAGCCCCAGGCCCAGGGGGAGGGCAAGGGCTGAGCCCCAGGCCCAGGGGGAGGGCAAGGGCTGAGCCCTGGGGAGGGCAAGGGCTGAGCCCCAGGCCCTGGGGGAGGGCAAGGGCTGAGCCCCAGGCCTAGGGGGAGGGCTGAGCCCTGGGGGAGGGCAAGGGCTGAGCCCCAGGGCCTGGGGGAGGGCAAGGGCTGAGCCCCAGGCCCTGGGGGAGGGCTGAGCCCCAGCCTGGGGCTGGGGGAGCTGGAAGAGCTTCTCCCACCCCAGAGCCTCCTGGGTGGGCAGCAGCCAGGCCCAAGGCAGCCCTGGGCAGAGCCAGGGGGCTGCAAGCTGGCTCCAAAGGGCAGGGAGGGAGCCCCCCGGGGGGGGGGCAGGGGCCTGGCCAAGCTCTTACCTGCACCCTGGCCCTGACCACGTCCATGGGGTTGGTGAGGGTGGAGGCCGTGGCGGCCGCCAGGGGCCCCGAGATGGCCTGGAGCAGGAGGTGAGGACAGTCCCTGGGGGTGAGGCTGGAGAGCTGCTCTGGGGGGGGAGAGGCAGAGGCCAGGCTCGGGCAGGAGGCTGCTGCCAGGCCCTGGCAGCCGGCCCCAGGCCCCCAACCCACCCCCTGCTGCGGCAGGGACCAGGGCCTGGCACCACGGCCTGGCACCACGGAGCCCTGCACAGCCTGGCACCACGGCCTGGCACCACGGAGCCCTGCACAGCCCCCTGCACAGCCTGGCACCACGGAGCCCTGCACAGCCTGGCACCATGGCCTGGCACCATAGACCCCTGCACAGCCTGGCACCACGGAGCCCTGCACAGCCTGGCACCACGGCCTGGCACCATGGACCCCTGCACAGCCTGGCACCACAGCCTGGCACCACAGAGCCCTGCACAGCCTGGCACCACGGAGCCCTGCACAGCCTGGCACCATGGACCCCTGCACAGCCTGGCATCACGGAGCCCTGCACAGCCTGGCACCACGGCCTGGCACCATGGACCCCTGCACAGCCTGGCACCACAGCCTGGCACCATGGACCCCTGCACAGCCTGGCACCACAGCCTGGCACCATAGCCTGGCACCACGGACCCCTGCACAGCCTGGCACCACAGCCTGGCACCACGGAGCCCTGCACAGCCTGGCACCAGGGATCCCTACACAGCCCCTTCTTTGGGCTCTGGCTGCAGGGAGGAGCTCTGAAGCTCTCTTCCAACCCACTCCCTGGTTCCACCTCAGTGGGAGGCAGCCCCTACCAGCCCCTAACCCCTGCTCCTGTGCCAAGCTGCCTCCCACCCCCTCCTCACCTCCTTTCCTTGGGGGGCAAAACCTGTTCAGATCCACCCCCTGCTGCCCCCCCCAGTGCCAAACTGTGCCAGCCAAGAGCCTGGGGGCAGCAGGAGGCAGAACCTAAAGCCCTCTGGGTTCAGACCTTTCAACCCTCCAGCCCCTAACCCCTGCTCCTGTGCCAAGCTGCCTCCCTCCCCCCTCCCCCTGCCCCGCTCCTATCCGCGGTGGAGCCGAAACTCCGCCGGGACCTCCCCCCTGCTGCCCCCCCAGTGCCAAACTGTGCCAGCCAAAAGCCTGGGGGCAGCAGGAGGCAGCCAGAACCCAAACCCCTCCAAGCATCTGGGTTCAGTCCTTTCAACCCCCCCTGCCCCTGCCCCAAGCTGCCTCCCTCCCCCTCCCCACTGCCCCGCTCCTATCTGCGGCGGAGCCACAACCCCGCCGGGACCTCCCCCCTGCTGCCCCCCCCCAGTGCCAAACTGTGCCAGCCAAGAGCCTGGGGGCAGCAGGAGGCAGAACCTAAAGCCCTCTGGGTTCAGACCTTTCAACCCTCCAGCCCCTAACCCCTGCCCCAAGCTGCCTCCCTCCCCTTCCCCCTGCCCCGCTCCTATCCGCGGCGGAGCCGAAACCCACTGGGACCTCCCCCCGCTCCCCCCCCAGTGCCAAACTGTGCCAGCCAAGAGCCTGGGGGCAGCAGGAGGCAGCCAGAACCCAAACCCCTCCAAGCATCTGGGTTCAGTCCTTTCAACCCCCCCCAGCCCCTGCCCCTGCCCCAAGCTGCCTCCCTCCCCCTCCCCCTGCCCCGCTCCTATCTGCGGCGGAGCCGAAACTCCGCCGGGACCTCCCCCCTGCCGCCCCCCCCAGTGCCAAACTGTGCCAGCCAAGAGCCTGGGGCCAGCAGGAGGCAGCCAGAACCTAAAGCCCTCTGGGTTCAGTCCTTTCAACCCCCCCAGCCCCTAACCCCTGCCCCAAGCTACCTCCCACCCCCTCCTCACCTCCTTTCCAGGGGGCAAAACCTGTTCAGGATCCACCCCCTGCTGCCCCCCCAGTGCCAAACTGTGCCAGCCAAGAGCCTGGGGGCAGCAGGAGGCAGCCAGAACCCCAACCCCCCCTTGCCTAAAGCCTTTCAACCCCCCCCTGCCCCTGCCCCAAGCTGCCTCCCTCCCCTCCCCCTGCCCCGCTCCTATCTGCGGCGGAGCCGAAACTCCACCGGGACCTCCCCCCTGCTGCCCCCCCAGTGCCAAACTGTGCCAGCCAAGAGCCTGGGGGCAGCAGGAGGCAGCCAGAACCCAAACCCCTCCAAGCATCTGGGTTCAGTCCTTCCAACCCCCCCTGCCCCAAGCTGCCTCCCTCCCCCTCCCCCTGCCCCGCTCCTATCCGCGGCGGAGCCGCAACCCCGCTGGGACCTCCCCCCTGCTGCCCCCCCCAGTGCCAAACTGTGCCAGCCAAGAGCCTGGGGGCAGCAGGAGGCAGCCAGAACCCCAACCCCCCTTGCCTAAAGCCTTTCAACCCCCCCTGCCCCTGCCCCAAGCTGCCTCCCTCCCCCCTCCCCCTGCCCCGCTCCTATCCGCGGCGGAGCCGCAACCCCGCCGGGACCTCCCCCCTGCTGCCCCCCCAGTGCCAAACTGTGCCAGCCAAGAGCCTGGGGGCAGCAGGAGGCAGAACCTAAAGCCCTCTGGGTTCAGACCTTTCAACCCTCCAGCCCCCAACCCCTGCTCCTGCCCCAAGCTGCCTCCCACCCCCTCCTCACCTCCTTTCCTTGGGGGGCAAAACCTGTTCAGGATCCACCCCCTGCTGCCCCCACAGTGCCAAACTGTGCCAGCCAAGAGCCTGGGGGCAGCAGGAGGCAGACAGAACCCAAACCCCTCCAAGCATCTGGGTTCAGTCCTTTCAACCCCCCCTGCCCCTGCCCCAAGCTGCCTCCCTCCCCCCTCCCCCTGCCCCGCTCCTATCCGCGGCGGAGCCGCAACCCCGCCGGGACCTCCCCCCTGCTGCCCCCCCCAGTGCCAAACTGTGCCAGCCAAGAGCCTGGGGGCAGCAGGAGGCAGCCAGAACCCAAACCCCTCCAAGCATCTGGGTTCAGTCCTTCCAACCCCCCCTGCCCCTGCCCCAAGCTGCCTCCCTCCCCCTTCCCCTGCCCTGCTCCTATCCGCGGCGGAGCCGAAACCCACTGGGACCTCCCCACTGCTGCCCCCCCAGTGCCAAACTGTGCCAGCCAAGAGCCTGGGGGCAGCAGGAGGCAGCCAGAACCCCAACCCCTCCTTGCCTAAAGCCCTCTGGGTTCAGTCCTTTCAACCCCCCCAGCCCCTAACCCCTGCCCCAAGCTGCCTCCCACCCCCTCCTCACCTCCTTTCCTTGGGGGGCAAAACCTGTTCAGGATCCACCCCCTGCTGCCCCCCCAGTGCCAAACTGTGCCAGCCAAGAGCCTGGGGGCAGCAGGAGGCAGAACCTAAAGCCCTCTGGGTTCAGACCTTTCAACCCTCCAGCCCCTAACCCCTGCCCCTGCCCCAAGCTGCCTCCCTCCCCCTTCCCCCTGCCCCGCTCCTATCTGCGGCGGAGCCGCAACCCCGCCGGGACCTCCCCCCTGCTGCCCCCCCCAGTGCCAAACTGTGCCAGCCAAGAGCCTGGGGGCAGCAGGAGGCAGACAGAACCCAAACCCCTCCAAGCATCTGGGTTCAGTCCTTTCAACCCCCCCCCAGCCCCTGCCCCTGCCCCAAGCTGCCTCCCTCCCCCTCCCCCTGTCCCGCTCCTATCCACGGCGGAGCCTCAACCCCGCTGGGACCTCCCCACTGCTGCCCCCCCCAGTGCCAAACTGTGCCAGCCAAGAGCCTGGGGGCAGCAGGAGGCAGCCAGAACCCCACCCCCCCCTTGCCTAAAGCCTTTCAACCCCCCCTGCCCCTGCCCCAAGCTGCCTCCCTCCCCCTCCCCCTGCCCCGCTCCTATCCGCGGCGGAGCCACAACCCCGCCGGGACCTCCCCCCTCCTGCCCCCCCAGTGCCAAACTGTGCCAGCCAAGAGCCTGGGGGCAGCAGGAGGCAGACAGAACCCAAACCCCTCCAAGCATCTGGGTTCAGTCCTTTCAACCCCCCCCAGCCCCTGCCCCTGCCCCAAGCTGCCTCCCTCCCCCTCCCCCTGTCCCGCTCCTATCCACGGCGGAGCCTCAACCCCGCTGGGACCTCCCCACTGCTGCCCCCCCCAGTGCCAAACTGTGCCAGCCAAGAGCCTGGGGGCAGCAGGAGGCAGCCAGAACCCCAACCCCCCCTTGCCTAAAGCCTTTCAACCCCCCCTGCCCCTGCCCCAAGCTGCCTCCCTCCCCCTCCCCCTGCCCCGCTCCTATCCGCGGCGGAGCCACAACCCCGCCGGGACCTCCCCCCTCCTGCCCCCCCAGTGCCAAACTGTGCCAGCCAAGAGCCTGGGGGCAGCAGGAGGCAGACAGAACCCAAACCCCTCCAAGCATCTGGGTTCAGTCCTTCCAACCCTCCCTGCCCCAAGCTGCCTCCCACCCCCTCCTCACCTCCTTTCCTTGGGGGGCAAAACCTGTTCAGGATCCACCCCCTGCTGCCCCCCCAGTGCCAAACTGTGCCAGCCAAGAGCCTGGGGGCAGCAGGAGGCAGCCAGAACCCCAACCCCCCCTTGCCTAAAGCCCTCTGGGTTCAGACCTTTCAACCCTCCAGCCCCTAACCCCTGCCCCAAGCTGCCTCCCTCCCCCTCCCCCTGCCCCGCTCCTATCCGCGGCGGAGCCACAACCCCGCCGGGACCTCCCCCCTGCTGCCCCCCCCAGTGCCAAACTGTGCCAGCCAAGAGCCTGGGGGCAGCAGGAGGCAGCCAGAACCCCAACCCCCCCTTGCCTCAAGCCTTTCAACCCCCCCCTGCCCCTGCCCCAAGCTGCCTCCCTCCCCCTTCCCCTGCCCCGCTCCTATCCGCGGCGGAGCCGCAACCCCGCCGGGACCTCCCCCCCCGCTCCCCTCCCACCCCTCCCCAGCCCCCTCCCCCCGCCCCTCACCAGCATAGAAGTGGTAGAACGGCCACCAGACGGCGCTGTTGGGGATGTAGGTGAGCAGGGAGGCCACGTAGCCGCGGTAGAAGCCCCGCAGGCCGTCGGCCCTGAAGATCTGCAGGATGATGTCCTTGGTCTGGCCGCAGAGCGGCAGCCTGCCGCCGGCCTGCCGCTGCCTCACCCGGAACCTGCCCATGCTCTCCCCCTTCCTCTGCATCATCAGGTGCTGGGAGACCACATCAATGGGCACAGTGATGCTCTGGGCCACCAGGGAGGCCGAGCCCCCAGCCACCAGGGACTTGACGGCGTTGCTGTCGCTGTAGCGGGCGACGTACTTGCGGGTCAGCTCGTAGGTGGTGACGTAGCACTGGCCCGAGATGAGGGTGAAGGTGTTGACCAGGAAGCCCCTGTAGAGGCCAGCAGCCCCTTCTGTCCTCAGGATCTTCACAAAGGCATCAAAGGTGCCCTGGTAGAGGCTCTTGCCCTTCTGCACCTGCAGGCGGGTGCGGATCAGGGTGAAGGGGTAGACGCTGACCCTGATGGCCATGGTCATGCAGATGCCCAAGAGGTAGAACTTCCTCTTGTCCAGGTGCTCCCACTCGATGATGGGGATGTTCCTCTTGTCCTCCATGGCTCCCGCCGCTGGGGGGCGCTGCCGGGCTCCCCAACCCCCCCCCCCCAACCCCTCCCCCCCTCCTCCGAGCAAAGCGGTGGCCGAAGGGCTGAGCCCCGACCTGGAGGGCACCAAGAGCTCTGCAGGGGCCGTGGGGGGGCCTCAGGAAGCTTCCTCCCCCCAGCTCCTCCTGGTGCTGCTGGGGGGGCTGGGGGCAGCCTCTGGTTGCTCCTCCTGGTGCTGCTGGGGGGCTGGGGGCAGCCTCCGGTGTCCCCCCCAGGGGCGGCCGGAGCCGGGCGCGGAGCTGCAACCTCCCCCGGTGGCTCTCAGCGGGGTCCGGAGCAAAGCTGCTCCCCAGAGGCTCTGCCAAGCAGCCTGGAGGGAGAGGGCTGCTCCTGGAGGGAGGCAGGATCCACTCTGGAGGCAGGATCCACTCTAGAGGGAGAGAGCTGCTCCTGGGGGGAGGGAAGATCCACTCTGGAGGAAGGATTCACTCTGGAGGGAGAGGGCTGCTCCTGGAGGGAGGCAGGATCCACTCTGGAGGCAGGATCCACTCTAGAGGGAGAGGACTGCTCCTGGAGGGAGGCAGGATCCACTCTGGAGAGAGGGAGGATTCACTCTGGAGGAAGGATCCACTCTAGAGGGAGAGGGCTGCTCCTGGAGGGAGGAAGGATCCACTCTGGAGGCAGAATCCACTCTGGAGGAAGGGAGGATCCATTCTAGAGGGAGAGGACTGCTCCTGGAGGGAGGAAGGATCCACTCTGGAGGCAGAATCCACTCTGGAGGGAGGGAGGATCCACTCTGGAGGGAGGGGACGATCCACTCTGGAGGCAGGGGACTGCTCCAGCTGCCCTTCAGAGCCTGCAGGACCATGGACTGGCAAGCACAGCAGCTTCCCCCCTCTCATCCCTTTGGGGGTGGCCTTCCTGGGGGGCTCCTCTCAGCTCCAGGCTCTGCCAAAGAGAAGGAAAGAGGAAAGGCCTTGGCTGGGGGCCCAGCTGCCCCTGCCCCCAGCAGGCAGGGAAGGGGGGAAGGGAGGGAGGGAGAAGGGAAGGGGGGAAGGGAGGGAGGGAGGGAGAAGGGAAGGGGGGAAGGGAGGGAGGGAGAAGGGAAGGGGGGAAGGGAGGGAGGGAGAAGGGAAGGGGGGAAGGGAGGGAGGGAGAAGGGAAGGGAAGGAGGAAGGGAGGGAGAAGGGAAGGAGGAAGGGAGGGAGGAAGGAAGATGGTCAACTTTGTGCCCCTTCCTCCCCCCTCCCCCTGGCAGTTGAACCCAGCCTGGTGCCACCCCACTGCCGCTCAGCCTTG
>NW_026530743.1:0-7500 GCF_014839835.1 Dryobates pubescens
TCAGCGAATCGAGAGGATTTCCGTCCCGTGAAAGGGCGTGGCTCGGCTCCCCCTAACCCCTCTCCTCCAACTCCATAGATTTCCTGTTTAACTATGTGTAAAAGTATGGTATTAATTTTTCTGAAAAGAAAGGTTTTGAAATAAGCTACATGGGGTTCTCAAATATGTAAGCTTAATGTGTAGCTATAATACACAAAGAATGGATTTTTCCTTTGTGTGCGGGGTAGGGTTTTTTAATACTGATCGGTTTGGCGTTTGGGCTATCCATAGGGAATTTAGGGGCATGTGGGTGCCAATGGAGGGTCTCCTGTGGGTATCTTAGCGGGATGGTTAGGGTTAGGTGGTGTTGGCTGGCTTCATGAAATGATGGCGCTCTCTGTGAAATGAAATGAAATGAAGTGCAATGCAATGATGGTGCTCTCTGTGAAATGAAATGAAATGAAGTGCAATGCAATGATGGTGCTCTCTGTGAAATGAAATGAAATGAAGTGCAATGCAATGATGGTGCTCTCTGTGAAATGAAATGAAGTGCAATGCAATGCAATGATGGTGCTCTCTGTGAAATGAAATGAAGTGCAATGCAATGCAATGATGGTGCTCTCTGTGAAATGAAATGAAATGAAGTGCAATGCAATGCAATGATGGTGCTCTCTGTGAAATGAAATGAAATGAAGTGCAATGCAATGCAATGGTGGTGCTCTCTGTGAAATGAAATGAAATGAAGTGCAATGCAATGGTGGTGCTCTCTGTGAAATGAAATGAAATGAAGTGCAATGCAATGATGGTGCTCTCTGTGAAATGAAATGAAGTGCAATGCAATGATTCTGTGAAATGAAATGAAATGAAGTGCAATGCAATGATTCTGTGAAATGAAATGAAATGAAGTGCAATGCAATGATTCTGTGAAATGAAATGAAATGAAGTGCAATGCAATGATTCTGTGAAATGAAATGAAATGAAGTGCAATGCAATGATTCTGTGAAATGAAATGAAATGAAGTGCAATGCAATGATTCTGTGAAATGAAATGAAATGAAGTGCAATGCAATGATTCTGTGAAATGAAATGAAATGAAGTGCAATGCAATGATTCTGTGAAATGAAATGAAATGAAGTGCAATGCAATGATTCTGTGAAATGAAATGAAATGAAGTGCAATGCAATGATTCTGTGAAATGAAATGAAATGAAGTGCAATGCAATGATTCTGTGAAATGAAATGAAATGAAGTGCAATGCAATGATTCTGTGAAATGAAATGAAATGAAGTGCAATGCAATGATGGTGCTCTCTGTGAAATGAAATGAAATGAAGTGCAATGCAATGATGGTGCTCTCTGTGAAATGAAATGAAATGAAGTGCAATGCAATGATGGTGCTCTCTGTGAAATGAAATGAAATGAAGTGCAATGCAATGATGGTGCTCTCTGTGAAATGAAATGAAATGAAGTGCAATGCAATGATGGTGCTCTCTGTGAAATGAAATGAAATGAAGTGCAATGCAATGATGGTGCTCTCTGTGAAATGAAATGAAATGAAGTGCAATGCAATGATGGTGCTCTCTGTGAAATGAAATGAAATGAAGTGCAATGCAATGATGGTGCTCTCTGTGAAATGAAATGAAGTGCAATGCAATGCAATGATGGTGCTCTCTGTGAAATGAAATGAAGTGCAATGCAATGCAATGATGGTGCTCTCTGTGAAATGAAATGAAGTGCAATGCAATGATGGTGCTCTCTGTGAAATGAAATGAAGTGCAATGCAATGCAATGATGGTGCTCTCTGTGAAATGAAATGAAGTGCAATGCAATGCAATGATGGTGCTCTCTGTGAAATGAAATGAAGTGCAATGCAATGCAATGATGGTGCTCTCTGTGAAATGAAATGCAGTGCAATGCAATGATGGTGCTCTCTGTGAAATGAAATGAAATGCAGTGCAATGCAATGATGGTGCTCTCTGTGAAATGAAATGAAGTGCAGTGCAATGCAATGATGGTGCTCTCTGTGTAATGAAATGAAGTGCAGTGCAATGCAATGATGGTGCTCTCTGTGTAATGAAATGAAGTGCAGTGCAATGATGGTGCTCTCTGTGAAGTCATGGACTTAATGAATTGTAGGATGGTTTGTGTGGGATCAGGGGAAGTTCCTCACAGAATTTTAAATGTTTGACACCCTGTTGATGTTTTGAGTGTGTGGGTGAGTGTGTGCACGACTGAGACGTAGAAAATATCTACGAAGCGAGCGGGAGTCCCGATCTGCGGTTCCGTGTCTCCGCGAGGGAAGCGGCCAGAGACGGACGAAGCGCAAGTTGCGAATGGGTGTGTGGCCAGTCATGGAATGGTTAGGACCGGTCATTGTTATTCTAATTATATTTGGTATGCGTTCTGTACCTTGCAAAAAGATGGTATTATGTTATATTATGTGAATTGTAAAAGGGGAAAAAGTGCAATATGTAAGGGATGAGGGGGATCACTTAGGAACTTACAGAATGTAGTATTGTCTGTGTGGAAGCAGGGGAAGCTCCTGCAAGAACTGAAAATGTTAGAAACCTTGCTGATCTTCTGAGTGTGTGGGGAGCATGGGCACGACTGAGACGTAGAAAACATCTACGAAGCGAGTGGGAGTCCTGATCTGCGGTTCCGTGTCTCCGCGAGGGGAGCGGCCAGAGACGGACGAAGCGCAAGTTGTGAACGGGAGCGTGGCTAGTAACCGTACGTTTAGAACGGGTCAGCAAAGCGAGAGAATTTCCTTTCCCGAAAAGGACGGTGGCTCCATCAAGCCCGGTTACTTCAGACTGGGCTTGGTGGGGCTCGTCTCAGCTGAGGTTGGCTCTTTGCTCAGCTTTTTCCTCATTTCCTTTGGGCTCCTCTCAAGGTAAGTCCAAGCCTGTTTTTCTCTCTGGGGTTCTTCTGCATCAACTTAGAACATTTGAAATGCCTGCATGTTCTTGGAGGGGATTAAGACCCCTAGGAGGCCAGCTAACCCTGACCCCTCTGCTCCAACTCCATAGCTCTCCTGTTTAAGTAGGAGTAGAAGTGTGGTTTTAATCTGTGTGAAAAGAGGCTTTGAAATGAGCCACATGGGGTTCGGAAATATGTAAACTTAGTGTGCATCTGTAATACACAACGAATGGATTTTCCTTTGTGTGTTGTGGGGTTTTAAAATATTCATTGGTTTGGGGGTGTGTGTATGTTTGTTTTTAAATTTGCATGGAAAACCAGAACAGTGGCTGGCTGAGCGCCTTCCCACACACAGGGGCAAGAGACATCCCTCCTAAGCGGTAAGTGTTGCGACCCCTCCTAAGGGGCTCTGTTTGCATCTGTGATGGATGTGGGGCCGCCCTAAGGGAATTTAGGGGCGTGTGGGTGCCAACAAAGGGTCTCCTCTCGGTGTTTTAGTTGGACGGTTAGGGTTAGTTGAGGGTGGCTGGTGGCAGACACTGTAGTAGTTGGCGGTGGTGGCTGGTGGCGGGTGCCATAGTAGTTGTTGGCTCTAACTAACCCTGAGTGTCCAACTAAAAGATCCATTTGGGGCCCTGTAGAGGCTCCCCACATCCCTCCATATGCCCCCTATTCTCCTCTGATACCCCCAGACCCACCTCGGATGTCATCAGAACCCCTTGAAAGGTGTGTTAACAGCCCTGTTAGGGGCCTCTCTTGCCCTTGTGCATGGGGAAGCAGATTTGCGAGGCTCTGAGAGGGTTTTCCATTCAAATTAAAATCAAAGAAACAAAGACCAAATAATTTCACATCAAATTAAAAAATAAACAAAGAATGATAAATGTCTCCTGATACATACGAGAGAAGGTCACCTGTTTGTAATCAATACAGTCTCTATAGATTTGTTTCCAAAATTTGTTCTGCTTTAATTACAATGTGCTGCTCAACTCTGTGAAACGGGGGGGGTTGGTGTGCTGCTCAACTCTGTGAAACGGGGGGGGGGGTTTGCTGTGCTGCTCAACTGTGTGAAACGGGGGGGGTTTGCTGTGCTGCTCAACTCTGTCGAAACGGGGGGGGGAACTGTGCTACTCAACTCCGTCGAAACGGGGGGGGTTTGCTGTGCTACTCAACTCTGTGAAACGGGGGGGGGGGTTTGCTGTGCTGCTCAACTGTGTGAAACGGGGGGGGTTTGCTGTGCTGCTCAACTCTGTCGAAACGGGGGGGGAACTGTGCTACTCAACTCCGTCGAAACGGGGGGGGTTTGCTGTGCTACTCAACTCTGAAACGGGGGGGGGGTTTGCTGTGCTGCTCAACTGTGTGAAACGGGGGGGGTTTGGTGTGCTGCTCAACTCTGTGAAACGGGGGGGGGTTTGCTGTGCTGCTCAACTCTGTGAAACGGGGGGGGGTTTGCTGTGCTGCTCAACTCTGTGAAACGGGGGGGGGGTTTGCTGTGCTGCTCAACTCTGTGAAACGGGGGGGGTTTGCTGTGCTGCTCAACTCTGTGAAACGGGGGGGGTTTGGTGTGCTGCTCAACTCTGTCGAAACGGGGGGGGTTTGGTGTGCTGCTCGACTCTGTCGAAACGGGGGGGGTTTGCTGTGCTGCTCAACTCTGTGAATTGGGGGGGCTTGCTGTGCTGCTCAACTCTGTGAAATGGGGGGGGTTTGCTGTGCTGCTCAACTCTGTGAAAGGGGGGGGTTGCTGTGCTGCTCGACTCTGAAACGGGGGGGGGTTGCTGTGCTGCTCGACACTGAAACGGGGGGGGGTTGCTGTGCTGCTCGACTCTGAAACGGGGGGGGGTTGTTGTGCTGCTTGACTCTGAAACGGGGGGGGGTTGCTGTGCTGCTCGACTCTGTGAAACGGGGGGGTTGCTGTGCTGCTCAACTCTGTGAAACGGGGGGGGTTTGCTGTGCTGCTCGACTCTGTGAAAGGGGGGGGTTTGCTGTGCTGCTCGACTCTGTCGAAACGGGGGGGTTTGCTGTGCTGCTCGACTCTGTCGAAACGGGGGGGGTTGCTGTGCTGCTCGACTCTGTCGAAACGGGGGGGGTTGCTGTGCTGCTCGACTCTGTCGAAACGGGGGGGGTTGCTGTGCTGCTCGACTCTGTCGAAACGGGGGGGGTTGCTGTGCTGCTCGACTCTGTCGAAACGGGGGGGGTTGCTGTGCTGCTCGACTCTGTCGAAACGGGGGGGGTTGCTGTGCTGCTCGACTCTGTCGAAACGGGGGGGGGTTGCTGTGCTGCTCGACTCTGTCGAAACGGGGGGGGGTTGCTGTGCTGCTCGACTCTGTGAAACGGGGGGGGGTTGCTGTGCTGCTCGACTCTGTGAAACGGGGGGGGGTTGCTGTGCTGGTCGACTCTGTGAAACGGGGGGGGGTTGCTGTGCTGCTCGACTCTGTGAAACGGGGGGGGGTTGCTGTGCTGCTCGACTCTGTGAAACGGGGGGGGTTGCTGTGCTGCTCGACTCTGTGAAACGGGGGGGGTTGCTGTGCTGCTCGACTCTGTGAAACGGGGGGGGGGTTGCTGTGCTGCTCGACTCTGTGAAACGGGGGGGGGTTGCTGTGCTGCTCGACTCTGTGAAACGGGGGGGGGTTGCTGTGCTGGTCGACTCTGTGAAACGGGGGGGGGTTGCTGTGCTGCTCGACTCTGTGAAACGGGGGGGGGTTGCTGTGCTGCTCGACTCTGTGAAACGGGGGGGGGTTGCTGTGCTGCTCAACTCTGTGAAACGGGGGGGGGTTGCTGTGCTGCTCGACTCTGTGAAACGGGGGGGGTTTGCTGTGCTGCTCGACTCTGTGAAACGGGGGGGGGGTTTGCTGTGCTGCTCGACTCTGTGAAACGGGGGGGGGGTTTGCTGTGCTGCTCGACTCTGTGAAACGGGGGGGGGGTTTGCTGTGCTGCTCGACTCTGAGAAACGGGGGGGGGTTTGCTGTGCTGCTCGACTCTGTGAAACGGGGGGGTTTGCTGTGCTGCTCAGCTCTGTGGAACGGGGGGGGTTTGCTGTGCTGCTCAGCTCTGTGAAACGGGGGGGGTTTGCTGTGCTGCTCAGCTCTGTGAAACGGGGGGGGTTTGCTGTGCTGCTCAACTCTGTGAAACGGGGGGGGGGTTTTGCTGTGCTGCTCAACTCTGTGAAACGGGGGGGGGGGGTTTGCGGTGCTGCTCAACTCTGTGAAACGGGGGGGGGGGTTTGCTGTGCTGCTCAACTCTGTGAAACGGGGGGGGGTTTGCTGTGCTGCTCAACTCTGTATCCCTGAGGGACTTAATAAATTGTAGGATGGGTTGTGTGGAGGCAGGGGTGGTTCCTCCAATGTTTGACTCCTCCTTGATGTTTTCATTGTGTGGGTGAGTGGGCATGACTGAGACGTAGAAATTACCTACGAAGCGAGTGGGAGTCCCGATCTGCGGTTCCGTGTCTCCGCGAGGGGAGCGGCCAGAGACGGACGAAGCGCAAGTTGTGAGTTTGAGTGTGGCCAGTCAAGGAATGCCTAGGATCGGTCCTTGTTGCACTTCTTTGTTGTGGTTGGGTGTGTGATGGGACTAGTTTTCTTAATACTAATACAAATTAAGAAACAAAATAAGGGGAAGGAAGTAGTGACACCCTCCTCAAAATGCATGGAGGAAGAACTCTGTAAAAGCTAAGTGGCTGTTGCTGCTCAACTCTGTAAAAGCTAAGTGGCTGTTGCTGCTCAACTCTGTAAAAGCTAAGTGGCTGTTGCTGCTCAACTCTGTAAAAGCTAAGTGGCTGTTGCTGCTCAACTCTGTAAAAGCTAAGTGGCTGTTGCTGCTCAACTCTGTAAAAGCTAAGTGGCTGTTGCTGCTCAACTCTGTAAAAGCTAAGTGGCTGTTGCTGCTCAACTCTGTATCCCTGAGGGATGTAATGAATTGTTGTATGGGTTGTGTGGAGGCAGAGGAGGAGGAGCGTGGCCAGAGATGTACAAAGTGAAAGTTGTGAATGGGTGTGTGGCTAGTAATTGTATGTTTAGGACTTGTCAGCAAAGAGAATTTTCCTTCCCTAGAAGGATGGTGGCTCCGTCAAGCCTGGCCACTTCAGACTGGGCTCGGTGGGGTTCAGCTCCCCTTGGTGGTGCCCGGCTCTGCTGAGGTTGGCTCTTTGCTCAGCTTTTTTCTGATTTCCTTGGGCTCCCCTCAAGGTAAGTCCAAGCCTGTTTTTCTCTCTGGGGTTCTTCTGTATCAACTTAGAACATTTGAAATGCCTGCATGTTCTTGGAGGGGATTAAGACCCCTAGGAGGCCAGCTAACCCTGACCCCTCTCCTCCAACTCCATAGCTCTCCTGTTTAACTAGGAGTAGAAGTGTGGTATTCATGTGTGAAAAGAGGCTTTGAAAGGAGCTACATGGGGTTCTGAAATATGTAAACTTACAGTGTGTATGTGTAATACACAAAGAATGTTTTTTCCTTTGTGTGTGTTGTAGTGTTTTTAAATAGTCATTGATTTGAGTTTGTGTGGGTGGTTTGCTTTTTTTAATAGAAAATCTGAACAGAGGCTGGCTGAGCTCCTTCCCACGCACAGCGGTAAGAGACACCCCCCTAACCGGTCAGTGTTGCCACCCCTCC